>NC_060151.1:2358544-2378379 GCF_021292245.1 Micropterus dolomieu | reverse complement strand
TGGGGGGGGGGGGGGGGGGGGGGGGGGGGGGGTGGGGGGGGGGGGGGGGGGTAAGGAAAAAAGGCACCTTGACGCCCACTTTCCTCCTGCCTCCACCCATCCCTCCTCCTCCTCACTGCAGCATCAGCTGCTTGAGGTTATCGTGCAGGATGGTGTCCTTGACGTCGCGGAACACCAGCCGGATGTTCTCAGTGTTGATGGCCGTGGTGAAGTGGTGGTACAGGGGCTTCTGCTGCTGCTCGCGTCGCTTTTTCCGAAAGCATTCCACCAGGAAGCACTGGACGTCCGCCAGGCACGAGGGGTCACCCGAGAACTCGGGGAAGTAGTCTTTGATGGATACCTGCTTCACCTTCTCCTCCAGCAGGTCCGTCTTGTTCAGGAACAGGATGATGGAGACGTTGCTGAACACCCGGTTGTTGACGATGGTCTCGAAGATGTTGAGGGACTCGCTCAGCCGGTTGGTCTGCCGGTCCTCCATCAGCACCTGGAGGTGTCAGAATGCAGATGTGTGCGCAGAGGTCAGAGAGGATAGTGCAGCAGGTTTAGATCTCTCTGCTCAGCACAATGAGCAGCTTCAGAGTCTCAGCCTGGTTTCTCTGTTATCACATTTATTTGCCTAATCTTCTTGTTTCCTCAGATGGAGTGGAAACACAAACAGGAATGCACCAACATACTTTACAGCCCTTTTTTCCGCTGCAGGAACTTAGAGACATCTAATGTATATAAAGAGAAACACAAAATTCAGGTGGCAGGTGACCAGTGAAAATCTATTGCCTAACTGTAACAGAATCTAAGTCAGTGCAGCTTTCAGTCATTCTGTGCTGCTATCACATCCGTTTCCCCTGTAGATCAACTTTTCTGCCGTAATATCATCCCTGCTGAGTCATGATTTAGTCTTCCCTCCTCTTTGTGTCTTTGTTTGGTCTGGTCTGTGCTGGACTTGAACTGAAGAACCTCCGGTTTTCAAGCCAAGTACTTACTGAGCTACTGCTGCTAAGTTCCAGCTACAGGACTTTCAGTGGGTTGCTGACAGCGGCAGCACTGTCCAATGTGATTTGTTGAGCAGATGTGACATCATGAACAGCAGCAACCATCATCTTACTACTGCATCGCCCAGGACAATTAAATTTCAATTAAGCGTTCAGCCCTACGGCCTACTCACCTGGTCGTATTCAGAGGAAGAGACAAGAAAGAGGATGGAAGTGACGGAGTCAAAGCATTCGAACCAGCGCCGCCTCTCAGAGCGCTGACCACCCACGTCCACCATCTTGAAGGGCACGTTCTTAATCTCAAAGTCGTACTCGTGGATGCCCTTAGTGGGCTTTCTGGCCAGGAGGATGTCCTGTTGGGAGGGGAGGTAGTCCTGAAAGCACATTTTCAGAATTATTATTATTTTTGACAGGTTTTTCCAGATTTTTGCAGCTTTCATCTAAGATCTACATTCAAAAACATGGTATTTAAGCTGCCGTGGTACATTTTAAGGCCTTTCATTTTCACAAGTTGTGAGAAGAAAAAAAAGCCAGACTTTTCTTGGTCCACAAACTCGATCAGCAAAAACAAGAGATGGGGAAAGACATGCAGATCTCTGTGTTCCACATATGAACTTCTCACGCTGTTGCTTTGGGACATCCCTGTTTAACACTCTGAATTCCTGAAATACCAGAGCGCATAAACAAATGTGGGGCTTCAGGAGAGAGTGTGAGCGTGTGCATGTTTGTGAGGGGAGCCGGACCGGGCACTGACAAGTCTTAGCCAATCAAGCACGGCTAATAAAGTGCATCTTTAACTATTTGGGACAAAAGATGATGTAACATTATTGCCAGTCATGTCGTGACTGCGTGCGTGTGTCACTGTGCTCTTTTTATAAACTTTATAATTTATAACATTCCAGACGTGATGAGTCATCGCCGACACACACCATGCTGGGCAGGGCGCACACACAAACACACACATTATCCCAAAGATCCCCCTTTTCACCTGAAACACACTCCCCCAGTGCTCCAGTGCTTATCCTCAATGTGCCAGCAGGAAAAGAGCAGCAGCTACAGAAACATCAGGAGCACTGAGAAAGCCCCAGTAATGTTCTCTGGGTTACTTCCCTCAGAAGCCCTTAGAACAATGTCAAATTCAGCAGCCTCATCTATTAAGTTAGTTTGGTAAGTTATCCAGACATTAGTCTGGCTGAAGAGGGAATGATACTAAATACTTAAGGACCAACCCAGGGTTTCTGGCTACAAAAGCTCTTTTAAATTGATAAAGGAAGTTTAAGGCTGTTGGCCAATCCATTTGGACTACTAAACCTGTTCATAGTTCTGGGAAGGTCTGGGAACAACACGTACAAATAAATGACACATCCGTCATTACAAGTTAACTAGAATGGTGATGGGTTTCAACCCAAGAGTACATGTTACCACACATCTATTTCAACAGCTTGACCGATTGTCCTGAGGGCTCCAGTCGGAAAACTACAACTCAGTGTGGCGTAGGGCTGAGTGATCTATCAAATATATTCTGTACATTCAAATATTAACGATTAATGTGCGATATAGCAGATAATCATATCGTCATATTCAAGTTTTCAGTGTTTCCGCTGGACGCTGTTGAATGGTACTTTACTGTTATTTTAGTCAGCCATAAAGTGTAGATGAGCGCCGGCTGCAGTACAATAGTTACTGAAAGGCTGTCTGCTGTGAAATGACAAGTCCCCTTTATGTAACGTTACTACAGCGTCTTCTACTCTTCACAGCAGAGTTGGTCTGGACTGTGAAAAGCATGCTAGTTAGCAGCTACGAGTCACTGTGTTGTTTTCATTGTGGTGCAAAAAAATCCCAACAGGAAACGCGATCAATCAACTGAGCGCTCCGATTACCCGACTGTGGCTTCCAGCTCTGATACATATTTGGAAGCCCTCCAGTTTTAGACTACTTGACTTGACTTTAGCCTCCATCGTAGCTGATAACTAGCTAGTTTTTCCTCAGTCTGGGCCAACTCTGCTGTAAAGAGCACACCATAGTAATGTTTACTTATAAACAGGGACTTCTGTGGCAGCAAACACAACACACAGCCTTTCACTAACTATTATACTGCAGCCGGAGCTCATCTACACACTTCATGGCTGACTACAGTAACGGAACTAACTCTTACACACACTTACTCTATTTCCTGAATCATATCCATCACTTAACGTTTTAAAAAGGTAACCTATTTTATTTTTCCTTTTTTGTTTTTGTATATATTTTTCAATCCTTGAGCTTTGTTTTAACTGGAGACACTTCATCGTGCGGTCATGGGAATGTACACACTACTTTCCTTAAAATCAGACTTAGAAATTAAAATTCCTACATATATGACAAGTGTAAAACAGACTGACAACGGCCTCATCTGTTTAGAATAATTTGCCTGGTTTCTTAGAAAATGCACTTATTTGCTAATAGGATCCTGGATGGGGTGGGTTGGGGGGTGATGCAGAGAGAACAGGGAAGCTTTGCTTAGCGTTGGGCTTAGCGAGTTTACACAGGAACAAACCAGCGTGGAGACATGACTGAGGACAGGAAGACAACGGTTTCACTTCTCTATTCAACAAACTGGCTGGGTGCTATCACACCCATCTGCTCCATCAGCCATCCTGCCTGCTGGGGATGTGTGATTGGTGGTGCCTCTGCAGTGCGGGCGGGACTTACCGACTGTCCGATCTTTTCCAAATTGTCCAGGAAATACTTGACTGACTCCCCCTGAGAGAAAGACAGAGAGATAGTGACTTTTAAATACAGAGAAAAAGGCCCATCACCAGTTCCCCGAGCCCGTGGTCCAAATCCCAAAGATATTCAGTTTACTATGGTTGAAGATCAGAAAATCAAAAACATTAATATGTGAGAAGCCAGAACAAGCTCATTTTAGCAGGTTAATCATTTGTCATGATAACACTACTTTATATGTTCACAGAATAATTACTAAGACATTACTATTAGGGCTGAAACGATTCCTGCAGGGACAAGTATCACAGATGCTAATTCTTTGCATCTACACTTTGTTTAATCCATACAAGTATATACAGCGCACTGCGTTTCCCACAGATGATTATTACTGTTGCACAACGCACTGTGTGTGATTTGAGGGAGGAGATTGCAAAATAGAGGAAGAACAGAAAATAGAAAATAGCGAGGGGTGAAGAGAAGAGACAGGCCAGAGAAAGGCAGAAAGTGTCAAGTCTGCACACCCAGTCCACGGAGCGGGCTCGGCACAAAGTTTAAGAAGGTTGGTAAATGTATGTTAATTACGGCTATATGCAATGGCTGGTTAAGAATGCAAATCAATACAGTGGCTAGATACAATGTCCCTAATTAAGCTAGGTTTTACAAAAAAAAAAAAAAATACATGCTGCAGTCACTGACCACTGTTTTCACTGGTGCTTTCAGATCAAAAGCAAAGCGAGCGTTTGGGGCGGTGAGTTTAATACAAAGTCAATGCAACAACGCGTAGAGCCACAATTTCCTGTTGGGCGGCGCGAAGCGATGCGAAGGGATTCGAGAAAGTTGCATGAGGCTGAGTCGCGATAGCCTATCAGCTTCAGCTTGTAGAAGTTGTTGTCCTGCTGTCTTGCTGACAGACCTGACAAAGCATAAATTCATAGGTTTAACAAATCTGCATCATGTTGTAGTTATTTCGGCATCGGTTTGATCAATTTATTGCCATTTAATCACGGCAAAATGTTTACTTTGGGTTCATACAGCTGTAGTAATGGCAAGTTGTGTTTATTTGCGTTATCGCGTTGTGTGTGAACAATCCAGCAGTTGTCCGGCAATAAAACCCCCGCGAGGAGAGCGTTGCGTGGATTAAATTCGTGTTTGGTCTACAAATGCCATTTAGCCAGAGAAGACAGTGCAAGCAAGTGCTCATCACTTCATCAGCAGATGCAAGGCGTGAGCTTGCTGAGACTTCGTGGTTGTGTGGGCCGAGTCAAATATTCCATTCGAAATCCATTTCTGGTCAAGCTTTGTAAAGGAGGAGGAGCATTGCCCATGTGAGAGTAGCTTCCATCAGAGCCACTTATTACGGTGGTGTGTTCAGCAGCATCAACAACAATGCATTCATTGTGAATTATCCCCTATTAAATAGTATTATATTATTTTAATATCCTACTGTTGCAATATGTAAGTTGTGATTTGGCCCTATAAATAATTACACGTCCATTTAAGTATTTCAATAAGCATATTTGCATGATACATCAACTTCATTGAAGCTGGTTCATTTTGAATATTTTTATACTGACTTGCTAAAGTTGTATTCCTCCACCACATGTTTACACACTCTTAAATTGTAAAACATAGAATTCCCAAAAATTTAAACGAAAAACATGGAATTGGGGAAAAAGCAATGTAGGTAGGGCCCTACTCATGTACTTGTAAACTGAATGCTGTTGGGCTTTAGACTGTTGGCTAGACAAAACATAATATTTGGAGAAATCATTTTACACTTTCGGAACTTTGATATTTTCCAGGTTTGCTGACGAAATGAAACCTAAATAAGGAGTATATATATATATATATATATATATATATATACATACATACACACACACACACACACACACACACACACAAATCAGCAGATGATGAATAATAAGTCTGTTCAGCCCTGAATGTTTTACTCACAAGCTTACTTACTTCACAAGCCAGCTTGCGGCTGCTGTAGGCATGCAATTAATACATTATAATCTCAGTAATATATATGATACATTATATCATATGAATTATACCGGTAGTCATGAATTGATATTGGCAAGCCTAATGTGAATGCATGCTGGCAATTGTGTGCTTGATCGTTGGGGAAGAAACCATATTGACTTTTCTGACATGAAAAGCATTCCTTGTACAGTCTTTAAAAACAGAGAAACATTAAAAAGACAACACACAGTGTGCTCTCTTTGGGTCTCAGCTGCTCCAAACAGATGCTTGGTGAGCTCATTTCCTGGCAGAGCAAGTTACAGATCATTTTGCTGGGAGCGAGACACTGGTTAGGCCGAATCTAAACTTGTGGAGAGCAGTTAGGGAGAGATGGAGGAAGGAAGGGCGTGGAGAGGCAGAGGGACAGACAGCAGAGAGAGAAGCAGCCCTTCATTAGCTGATCTGTGTCGTCTATGTGCTGAGCAGCTGCAGCTGTGAGCAGGAGCCTTTATCTGTTACCGTCAGTGCTACTTTGTACACTCCAACCCCCTAAACCCAGTTACGAGAAATCACTGCACATCCCACGTCACATGTAAACGGAGGTAAAGGTAACAGCATGGATGTCAAACTATCAACACAGGGCAAACACTGAAGCAGGGGCTGAAGGGTAACTTTATACATGGCTCGGAGTAGGGCTGCACCATACTGACACACATTTATTACTTATTAACAAATATAATTTTCATCATTTTGGCTGTAGTATAATAGATAGTGAAGGGCAGTGTTTTGTTGCCCAAAACAAAACACTGCCCAAACACACACAAACAAACAAAAGGATTGTGAAACTCTATGGGGCAACATGTGAGTACAGATAGATCTGGATTATAAAGTTGTGTGTGTTTCTTACAGCCCAATGATCCTTCAGGCCCTTAAGTAGGTCCGTAAGTAGCTGGAGCCCTGCTGTTTATTATGTTAATCTTACAGGCTGCACACAGCAATTTGTATTTTCAGGTCTATCAGTAAATTCAGTGAATTTGCATTTTTATGTGCCTTTATAATAATTTTTTATAGCTGCTCTATAGTTCTGTAATTTTCTTTTTGACCGAAAAACGTGCTGCAGAATTGTGCTGTTTTCTAACAGCAGTGAATAAAGAGAGAAAACCATTTTGGGCATATGGTTATAGGATAGTAGCTATATATGGATTATCGCAGAATTGCTGTATCATGATATTATCAGTATCGTGTATTGTATCGCATCGTGAGGTACCCTGTGATTCTGTGGAGCTAGATAAAGTAAGCATAACCGTAGCAACGGTGGACGGCAAGGTGGTCAGTCAGCTTGTGTGTTGCAACGGTGAGAGTTTGTAGTGAAGTTTCAGTAACTTGCCAAGGGCAGCTGACCTTTATTTTATTCACCAACATATATGTTTACCTGCATTTGCCAAGTGGCGGGTGCTAACCTTGGGCCCGGTGTATATAGTATCATGGATTGCACCAGAAATGCAATAAGGACACTGGGCAACTGTTACTCACCAGCTGGAATTCTCTGCGGCGGTCGTAGGCGTTCTGGATGCCCTCGTCGGCCCACAGGGCCCGGATGGATGGCAGGTAGTGCTGAAAAATTTTGTGCTCCACCATGCCGTGACCGTGGGCCATCGCCGACCGGGTGTCAAACGCCATCATGGTGTCTCCGTGCCGCTGGTTGGACGGGTTGCCCCACGGGATGTATAGTTTCTCTCGAGCATCCACCAACACTCGAATACCTGAAGCAGGAGAGACACACATGTCAGAACTGTATTCTAGTAAAGATTCTGCAGTTCTTTACAGATTCCATCACAGCTTATGCTTCATTTGAAAAGAATCACATACAGTAGATATGTGGTTCTTTTAGAAAACAAGAGCTGTACAAAAACAATGGTTTGTACTGGATTGGCATCGGAGGAGCTGTGTCATGACGATTCAGTGGTATTCTGATGGAAAATGTACAATGGTTTAATCCCGATGGACATTTTTAACATTCTTATTTGTAAAACGACCTGCTTTGCACCTTCCTCTGACCTCTTCTCCCCACACTCACTCACACACACCTACTGGACTCTCAAAGCAAACACACTGGCTTGCCCCGCCTCTCTCTTCCTGTATGTGTCCGCTCCCCTTTCTCCATCAGCATGTTTCATAAAGTCGCCGAAAAGATAGAACTCGTCTTTATTCCGGATTTTTCCAGCCGTGATCTGTTTACATGGCAGCAGGTGTGTTGTATGCCTGCTTGTTAATGACGTAGCCAATCAGTGGACAGTGGATCTGTCTGATTCAGCTCAGCAGGCGAAGAAGGAAAAAGCCATGTTGACTTGGACAATTATGAACTGATTCATAAAGGTCAATAACCGAAGCTTAGCTAAAGGTTAACTGATATCGTAATGGTCACGGAACGAAAAAGGCGGAACTTGGAAATGCAGCTCCTTACCATCTGTGCGGTGCACACAACGGAGACGTGTGGTCCTCCCAGGCAGCTGTTGAATGAGTGACTGCCGCTACTAAACTTTCACATGATCAATAAAATCTATGAGCAACTAACGTTAATGATTTTACCCCTTAGCTAGCATCCTCTGCTTATTCTTCACAGGACAGCTATGTGACAGGCGGCAGTAGGTGGAAGCTGAGGAGGACGCTTTTTGCCTGCTAGTTCAAGTTTGTTATTCAGCCACATATCGAGTACACAAATGAAATGATTGATGCTTAATACAAGATTACAATAATCAACTTACAAGACAAGAAACAAACGTGTAACTACAGACAAAAAAAGGAACAGATATATTCAAGTGGAGTGAATGTGGTTTGGTTGTAATATTGTGTAGGTCAACCCCCATCTGACTCTATACTAATAACAGCAGCATCAGAAATAAAAATAGCAGCAGCAGAGGTCAGTAATAATGCTGTAATAATGTAGTAATGCTATGCAATGTTAGCTACATTTATATGAAGTAACATTAAATAGCTGCATTTCATTACTACCTACTCCTTTGGATTGTTGCTAAATACTTTGCTTTAAAAGTACCAAGTAGTCACAGAGTGAGAAAAATACATCATTATCCTATTCGTTTTACAGTCGCATCGTAGCACTCCTAATCATAATGAGGTGCCTAGAATTTCCCACACTTGAGGGGATGCATCGTGGAGGAATCGAATCGAATCTTGAGACCAGTGAAGATGCCCACCCCTGGTTACAAAAAAAAAAACTGAAGGTCACAGGACAAGAGGCTGAAGTTAGTCTGATTCTCAGTATACACGGGTGTCAGCCAACACACAGCATCAAGCAGGGAGCCCTTCCCACCTCCACAAACCAATTTCCTGGGGGAACCTCTGAAGATGGTTTAAAGTGTGACACTTGTGTTAAACCAAATGCAGTTTGTAATGGTTTTAGTCCTCACAGCTGAAGGAACACTGAATACTTTTTTTGCAAAGACAGAGCTGTCAAAATTTCTACATATAACATTTCTGTATCCCACACACTGCAGCCGCACAGCAGATCCGGTGATATACTGAAGAACACCAACAAAAAGCTCATTTTGGATGAACACGTTAGTGAGCAGAGATGAGTAGTGTGCTGAGGCGGTGAGTTTACATTCCTGCTGTGTGAACTCCGCTTCACCCCATGAAACCAGCCTGCTCTGACAATGTGCTACGTTCCTTAGCTGTCCCTGACATGCGGGTAAATCCAGCTGTCTGCAGCATGCATGTGTGCGTGCGTGAGTTGACAGCTCAAGGGTCAGTGTGTTGAGTCTGTCCACATATCTTCAGTTCCTGTGCCAAAAGATGCAGCTTTCATTCACTCTCTTATCTTCGCTTTGGACTGGAATCTGCACACTGCAGTCCAGCTCTTTTGTTGTTCACAGTTGGTGACAGATTAACAGGATGCCAGACCTAACTGACGCTTTCTACTGACATGCAACTATTTTAACTATATACACTCAGGAGTTTAAACATGTAGAAACAAGGGATTGCAACAGTTGAAAAAAGGCCAGCACTTAAAGTTATAATTGTTTATTCATTATACATTATTTTCAAAGGCTGATTATCTAAAAATACATTTAGTTGACTGACATGTCCCTCACTGAAAAAACAACAATAAGACATTTCCCTACTGTTTTGTTAGCATTGTTGCTTCAACTTCCATATATGTTGTTTGGTGACCTCGCACCAGCTTCAACCAACTTCAACCTCAGCAGAGGTCTACTTAGCAGGCACATATGAAAAAATCTGTCCAGGTCCTTTACAGGGTGTTTTTCAAACTCAAAAGTAATCCATACAATAACACAAACCAGGGCTCCAGATTGCGACTATTTTGGTCACATATGCAACCAAGAGTGTGCGAGTTATGTGGTCTCAGTCGTGCAAGTGTAAACTGATCATTAGCACCTTTACAGCACGACCATTTCACTCACAAAAGGCCCCTGAAGTGCGAGCACGCTGTGCGGGTAAAGACTACAACCTACCGTAATCTTCACCGCCTCGCTGCTAATCCTTCAAGACATAGTCTCACCGGCTACCGTGAGAACCGACAGAAATCCCGGTGGGCAGGTCGCTCTGCGGCCACTTGAGTAGCCACCTCACGCACAGACAGGAGAACTGTTTTCTCTTCTTTAGAAAGTATGAAATTGTCCGGTGTCTAATCTTGCGCACTCGGCAGCAACACCTTCTCCAGCTGGGAACGTCGCCATGAGCGATGCATCGTTTGATTGTAAAGTTAGAGCACATCTGGAATGTGAACACAGCCATTGTGTATCATAATTATGTGCTACTCTCAGCACCATTACTGTAACAATCAAACTGACCAACTGTATAGAAAACGGCTTTTAACGATTTCTCAATTAAATCGATAAAATCAATTCATAAAATGCTTCGACACAAATTCTTTGCATCGATGCTTTGTTTAATCCATAATTTACTAGGCCAATTTAAAATGGTATTTGATTGCAGAGCGAGCGCATTCCTCTCTCTCGCCCCTCTCCCTCTCTCTCTCTCGCCCCTCTCCCTCTCTCTCTCTCGCCCCTCTCCCTCTCTCTCTTCCTCATGAACACAGCTGCACAAATCTGTCACAACGCGGTTGATGTCGGAGAACCAGCTTTAAAAAGTTATTAGCAAGCATGTAAGGTCTCTAAAGAAAGCATAGTGAGTCACCAGTAAAATGAAGTGAGCGGATGTCTCGTGCTGATCTGCATATACATGTCCTTTTAACAAAGCCACTGCTGTCTAACTTCCTAACTAGAGTAAATAACGCTCATACACATCACTAGTCAGCCATGACATAGTCACTGCACAGCAACAGTCACATAAAAAAAACTGCAGTTTACAAAATGAAGGCACAATAGGAAGTTGGCTCAATTATGCACCTGTGCACATCCTCTTCATACAGCTCTGGTCTGACATCAGTGAGGGCAGAGGTGTTAAATGTGTAAACATACACCACAGATTCAATACTGTCACAATACTTGGAGTGCCGATTCAATATGTATTGTGATTCTTATTCTACATATATATATAAAATAACTCATGGATAACAGTTTAGAATTTTTATATGGTTCCGAAATATGTTGAAAGATTAATAACTTCTCTTTTTAATCTTCTAAAAATTGGCAGGGCATCAGAAATTTGTGATTGTCTCTTCAATCACTATTTTCATTCAGTATGACCACATAATTGCTGATTTGTCCCAAGGTTGCAAAAATGCTACATGCTAGTTGAAAGCTTCAAGCCAGAAGGGTCAATCCTGCAGATGACTCCCCAAAAGCTAAGTTCTGTGGAACGTCAACAGTGATTCACAGAAAGAGTTAACCAACATGTTAACAACCCCAACTGACTTTCATACTGAAATGACACTTTTTCCTTTTCAGTTGAACCGAATCAAGAATGCTGGGCGAGGCTTTCTAGCCTCACACATCACACTTCCCTGTTTGCACTACTTCAGAGTTTACGTGTACAACCCCCCATGACATCATGGAAGTACAAATAGAAGCTCCTCTCTCTGGTAAGTCCCTTGCTTGTTGTTATTGACCACGCACTGAGCACAGGCTGGAGCAGAGGATGGCTCCAGGCAGACTCTGCACTGCTGTCTCCATCAGCACTGTAAAACCAGGTCTAACTGCAATCCTGACTAAATCTCATTCAAATAAGACTCAGTGACTACTTGTGATGCTATCACAAGGATATCCACACCACAATAGGGAGGGAAGACATGAAGTAACATCACCCTTAGAAAACAGGCCACTCCTGCACCAGTCAGCAGTTGAGTTCGTTGACAGTGGCAATTGTTTTATCCTGTCTCAACAAATGCCTGACACAGAAAACCATTAAATTTATGCCATTCTAGGGCTGTAATCCAATAGGTCATCTTTATAAATACTAGAGCAGCACGATTTGGAGAAAAAGTAATATTGCAATTATTGCTACTGTGATTAGATTATAATGGAACAAATGGTACTATGAGTCTACTTGCTTAATTATCAAAGTGTGTATTTTTACAACTTGAACAAAATTAAATAATAAACAATATTTATAACACTAACTAGTAAAACAGATGTAAAACAGAATAAAGGGGAGCGTGTTGCTCTACGGAGGAGGTGGCTAAAAGCGGTAAATATTGGCACACTGGCATCGGCTCAATATACATCTGTCTAATGCAGAGTCTCCACAACCTGGAGGAGGAGTGTATTAAATAAAGAGTATAATGTTTAGTTAATAGTATACTGCTAGTATAAAAATAATATATCAATCACTACATTCATTATAATTTCATATGATAGTATACTTTTTTTAACCACTAGTTGAATATTATATCCAGTTCCCGCTGTTTCATTTCTGTGGGTTGTTTTTTTCCATTAAATCCTTGTGCAAGCAAAAGGCTCTACATCAGTCTCTAATTTGTTCATGCTAAGTAGTAACTGTCAATAATCATATTGGTCAACATTAAATGATTTGCTGTACGTCAAACTTTTTTTAATGTCCCGCCCCATCCAGGCTGTGATTGGTCAGTTGACAAAAAGTGACCACCGGCAATTCTCCCGTTGCTCCGTTGATGAGTCCAACTATGTTTTGAACGATTAGCGGTGGGGCGGGGAGGGGGGCTACGGTAGGCTGTTGTCAAGTTACTCGCACACTGCTCACAAATCCTTTTTCTCACTTTACGTATCTGTTTGTAGAGCCACATGCGAGAGCCCGGTGTGGGAGGACTGCAGCGCACACACGTCAAAAGAGACGTCACATACACCTTTTCGGTTTTATTAAATCGCACATGATGACATCTCGATTAGATTGATCGTGCAGACCTATTAAATACTCTACATTATTCCGTATGTTTTTGATTTATTACACCTTACCTAAAATTGCCCTTTAAGAAAAATTATTCATGCCTTCTGCCAAGTTACACTACAGTGCAGTGCACCTCTATTCCATTACACTGTTGTGCAGTTTTCTGCTGTGCCGTGTTGCTCTGTGTTCAATGATGCAGCTACTAAAAGTGCAGTGATTCATTCAGTCCATTTAGGGGGCAGCCGTTGCCTTCACTTTACAAAGTACTTAATCATGAACATGTACTTGCATGTATTTGATTGCCCAACACAGTGTGTTGCTGGATGCAGTTGCATTGCACTGTGGCAAAAGCCAAGTTGAACTTTCTTCCATATGACCCTGAACTGTTTTGCCAGAGCTTCTCCATCGGCACCCCCACTGTGCCAAGCCAGTGGCCTCATTCAGCAACTTTATATGAACACGAGAAACCAAGACAGACAGAGAACTCAGACATGTTTACATGCACTGTGATAACCTGGTTACTGTGAACCCACATGCATACAGCAGGTGAGTAACACATCTACCAACCTTTCCTTTTATCACCTACATCTTATTTTTTATAAAGCACTTTGTTTTGAAAAGTAAATAAAATGTATTATTTTATATTGTTATTCATTAATGACTTATTAGCCTTTCTGACCAACTCTGGCGTATTTTCAGAAATATTATTACGCACTGCCCCTGTCAAACTAACTTATATAAACCACAGTAGTGCGCGGTTACTACAGGCTCTGTGGTGAGAGAACATTGTTTTTTATGCAGCACAAAAGCAGGGCTGTGGTGACTCATCGGCATCACTGATAACAGAAATACACTGATTTGTGCGTCAATGCGTCGCAATGAAGCGTTGCGTGTGGTCTAAGCAGGGATTCCCCAGAAACCATCATCTAAGGTTTGTCTCTGTATATTACACAGGGACCCAACATTGTGGTGACTATAAGCTCTGTCAATTAGAAATGGTTTATCACAGCAGCAACACTTGGAGCGAAGTCATCCCGGAGCACTTTGTCAAGAAGGCAGTGAGACAGCACCCCAAAACCTGTTTCCTTTTTGTCCCCACACAACCCCCAAATATTAGGATTATCACCACGAGGAGCGTGTTTCTGTGACTTTCTAAATGTTTCTTCATCGCCCCTCTGTTCAGCTCTACTGCTGTCATGGTAACGTAATGTCACACTAGGCATCATGCCCTGCCGCCCTTAGTTACTGTTGCTAGGTCCGACAAACGGTCTTATTACTGCACTCCCTGGAGAAATGTTGTCAAATTAGTTGGAAAAAGCGATCTCACAAAGCAGCACGCACTTTTGCAGTTGCATTATACATTTGAAGGTTGTATTCAGGCTGTCAGACTGACGTGAAAAAAAAATGACAGATAGAAGCTAAAACCTACCGATCACACAGTACAAGTGAACCACCGCATCCCCCGACGACTGAGACAAAAGACAACGATATTAAGGATCAACACTGTTCCTGTAAAGCTGGGTAGGCCCCTATTCATTATTACAATCATTAAAAAGCAGAACAGCAGGGCTTTATTACGTTGCATTCAGTAGGACGTTAGCTAGCGTTAGCAAACTAATATTACATTAGGAACAACCCACAGCCGACATTTTTCTGGATTTATTTTAGGTTTTTGGAAAGAGAATAAATCGGACTTCTCTTATCAACCTCTCTGGGTAGCATCTGTTAACTATTACCAGTGTCCCAAGAACAGCGTTTGACCAGATCTTTTTGCATTAGAGTCAATGGAGCGCATCCATGAAAGTGTCGGACTTCAGCTAGAGAGAGTCCTATACTGCGCTGTGATTGGCCAGCTGTGTATTCGGGCGTGGCTTAGTGAAGGGTCAATTACCTTACTTATTTTACCCATCAATGAAATAAATCCATGTCAGAACAAATTCGGATTCTCCAGTTCAGAGAAAGGGCTGACATCCAGTGTTTAAATGAATGTGTCACAGCAATGCTTTTGAATCTGAGGGCCAGTATTTTTCTGATCCAGCATCTGACAAATCGGGTCTGTCATTAAAACATAACACAGCAGGGACATGAAAATTAGACTAATTTTAAAATATGCTACTATAATCATTATTCTAACTAGCTTTATTTGTCTCCGTCAGGATGATTGAATAACATATTGAAATATTAATGAGACATGTTTTTGATATTGAATTTGGATAAATTGAGTTATATTAATCGAGCAATTTAAAAAATACTCTTTAGAATAATTAATAAATTATTAGCCGTTAGAGTTATTGATTTAAAAAATAACTATGGTGCAGCCCTACACAAAAGGGTCTACATTTTAAACACAGGCTGCTTTGTGTTAGTTTAAGTTTTATTTGAATTTGGGGAAATCATTTTAAACACAAGAACGTAACCTGGTGTAAGTAGCTCTCCTTTCATCACAGAGATGATCATGTGAATGATGACACTGCGCCCACATGGGCATCAAATACTTGATGATTCAATATGTTACCACCAATAGAATGCCGCTGACTCAAAGTACATGTCTAGAAATAAATCAGAATGACGGAATATAGATATTCATCTACTAATGTCACCAAGATGAACAACCAGTTTTCATTAACCACGCTGATGTGTGATGGAATGGAATTTATTTGTAGCTTTGGAAATATTGTTGTTTTACATTCATGCCAATAAAGCTGAATTGAATTGAAGGGAAGCTCTGACAGCAATGGTCAGCTATGAGGCGTCGCAGCAACTGTCTTCACACACATGTAGCAAAAGTTGTTGTCGGGTTCAAACTACACGGTCTTTTTGTCTGTTAAGATGGTCAATGTCCGAGTAGGCTATTATAGAGCCAGAAATTCTGGTACTGGACCAATTATTGCTTGGGAAGGAGGCGCTGGTGGCCGACCTCCAGGAACATGAATGTAAACAAACAAGGCGTCTGAATCGGGGTGCATGATACTGGCTGTCTTGAGTTTGGAAAAGCAAGAAAAAAAATTATCAACACCATTCCTCTTTGGCTTCGCCGTATTTACAGTTAGAAGAGCGCTCTGTGCTCCTATTGGCCAATGAGTGGTCACAAAGACAGGTGGACGCGTGATCATCATTTACAAGGACAACCGCAAAGCATCTGTTACTACATCTAAATCAGCAGCATTAATAAAATAAAAAATGCCGGCTAAACTACATTAGAAATGTGGCCGCTGAAGCAAAGACCTCAGCTTCTCAAACCTTTCCAGTGGCCATGGAAACCACGACAGAGCAGTGCCTGAGCCGCAGCACGACTAGAATGCAATGCAGCCGCATCCTGTGTACATTTGGCAGATGTGGCTGGGACAGAGTTAGCAAATGTGTCTATACCTGCCCCAGGACAACAACAGGGTCAATCACACCTTCTAAATTAGCCTAGGTTACAGCAGATAAGGAACTGAGCACTCCAAACTGGCAGAAACTGCATAAGTAAATGAAAAAGTAAGTCAAAATAAATATAAAAAATACACGAGTGTATGATTAAGATTTAAATCTACTGATGTAGAATAATGTATTACAGACCAATTAAAATCTGAGGTCGCCTCAGTGCTTTTAACCAGATGCCTAAAAATTTAAATCAAGCATCATAAGCAACAACACAGAAACAAGAGAACATAGGAGCAATGTTAGCATGTTTTAATGCAAACTCAACACTTCCTGTAGTTGATTTTCACAGGGAATGCTTTCCTATGAAGGGAACAGTGTATGCCATACACTGTATGGCTTTTAGTGCCAAGTAGCCACAGGAAGCTGTATGGGTACATTTTAGACATTTTAACTACTTTTATCAGTTTCACAACATGATGTGGATAGGCGAACAGCAGCAGGAACTTACTGCACACATAAGGGGACGCAATGCTGTGTTGCTGGTATTAGAAAATGAGGATGGGTCAGCGTTACAAGCAGTGGGAGACAGTCACGACAGTGAAGTCAACAAAGGAAAAAACATTACGACCACACACATTAGTGAACATCATTTCTGTGATGCAGGTCAATATTGGGAAACACCAACAAGCCAAAACAATGTTGAACACGCTGCACCTTCCTCAGCAGGTTTACTGTGATATTCTTCGGTTACTCTGACTCATCTTAAGGCAACAGCTCACATGTTTGTGTGTGGTTTCCTTCCACAATGACCTGGGTTAATACCAAATGTCAACCGTGCCATAATGCAATGTGTGCGTTGTTGTGGGCACATTTCAAAGCTAAGACACAACTTCATCGGCTCATTAATGAAGTCTGTTAGCAGACTGCTAAATGTTGCTGTAACATAACGGTCAGACGGATTTCAGAAAATCTGCCCAGATAGGTGGATTGTAACTGTTTGGAGAAGCCATACGTCATTCAAAAAGCAATAACAATCAATATCCAAGCACAAAAAGATAGCTTGTATTGTAAGATGATGCATTACTCTTCCTGTAAATTTCGTAAAAGACCGATTGAGGGTGCGGTTTCATTTATCAATGTGTCAACATTCAGAAACGGTTCAGTGTTCAGTCATGCTGTAACTTAGTTCCCCTATAAAGGACCTTCTAATGTCTTATTTGATGATGGTCAAGTTAACAGTAAACAGGCACAGTTTGGAGCGTGTGATGCTCTCTCCATACAGTAACTACAGAGTGACATGTTTCAGTGCTAACAGCAGCAATGAGGAAAACACTCGGACAACGTCAAACCATTTTGTACGTTACGCGTGAATTCACATTTAGAAAGGAAAACATTCCACCATTTCTGGCCCCACTAGGCTGTGTCCTTCAGTCCCACAGCTTAGACAAACAAAAATAACATGGGCGTTTCTTCGACGCTTAACCAGCTTTGTCGAACACAGAAAAGTGCCCCTCCAATCGGTTCAGCTGCAGCTAGCTTGGCTACCAACTTCTCTCTCAGTACTCTTTACACACTTAAGTAGGTGACCAATGCAGAGTTCAAAACAAGCCAGCTTCAATATTTAAAAAACAGAGAGGGTTTACAGTAGACTTACCTTTTATAACATTACTAAAAATCGTGGCTTTGAATTCTTCTTTGGCCTTCTGATCGAAGTCCTGCCCATGGATAATGCGCATCTGCTTGAGAAAAGTGGACTTGCCGCTCTCGCCTGCTCCAAGTAATAAGATCTTTACTAGCCTTTTTACATAAGTCTTATCTCGATTAATACACTTATCTATCTCTTTAGATTTCCGCAACTGTTCTACCTCGCCGCTTGTGAGGAGACAATTGGGGAAGCATACAGATAAGAAGGAGCGGGACGGCAGGAAATCCGCCATCTTTGAAACAACTTCATCGATACAGACAGCGAGGAGGGCTGAGCTCACCCAAGTCCGCTGTTGCATTCAAGTGTCGTAGGAAACCAATTGAATGTAACTTCCACCTCAACTGTCAAGGGAGCAGTTTAACCATTGATATCCAGTCTGTACTGAAATGAAGCAGGACATTCAGATTTGCCAAAAATAATGTGGTTCACTGGCAAATGCTGCGTTGGACATTTCTTAAATAAATTGAATTGTGGCGACACTCATACAGAAATAATGTGAAATAACAAAGTGCCTTCAAGCAAATGAAGTGACAAAATACGGTGTGGTTTATTTATAAACCCATTAAAGAAACTATCAAAAAATCACGTGGGCTTAGTAGCCTCTTTTTGTCTGTCACATGCATGATTATAATGGCGTAGCCTATTTTACCTGCTCCAAAATAAAATGATAGTCTTTCCAACTTACATGAACTCAGCACAAGTGAGAGGTACAGTGATGGGCGAGGCACGCTCACGATAAACAACGTGAGCGCGCCCACGCTTCAATGTTTGGGCGGGTCGCACAGATTCCTGCAGCAGCATCTCTCAGCATTTTGCTGACTTAATAGTTAGACAGATACGTCTTCTGTACTAGACATTACTGTGTGGAGGTAAAAAAAAAATAAAAGATAGGAGAAAGTTAGAAGTGAAACAATTTAAACTTTATTTCACAATTCTGATATAGCTGTAGGTCAATGCTAGAATAAGATACTACCTGGCCTCAGTTTTTTTTGTGTGGTTTTGGTATTGATATGAAAATCGATTCAAAAACTCTTACAAAATACTTGAGACACAGTAACTTTCCAGGCCTCTGGACATCTGGGGTCCATGGGCAGTTGTCCGCACCAGTTATAATCCAGCTGTCAGGGTACAGCAAGTTAGAATTCTGATTTAGCCACATAGAATCTTATAATTAGTTTAATAGCCTACAGAATTATAATTTCTCTTAAATTTAGCAAATTTATATATTCATACATTTAGTTCATAATTTAAAGAAACAATAAGGAAATTGTTAAAGGGATATTTTTACATTTCCTCCTTCTTGTTGAGTTTTCCACTCTAATGTCTGTACAGTAAATATAAAGCTACAGCCAGTTAGCTAAAGCTCACTAATTCAATTTAATTCAATTCAATTTTATTTATATAGCGCCAAATCACAATAACAGTTATCTCACAGAGCTTTTCATAAAAGACCTAGACCATACTCTATGATGCTATTTACAGAAACCCAACAATTCCCACCAAGAACAAGCACTAGGCGGCAGAGGCAAGGAAAAACTTCCTTTAAGAGGCAGAAACCTCGAGCAGAACCATGGCTCAGGGTGGGCGGCCATCTGCCTCAACCGGTTGGGGAGGGAGAGGGAGAGAGAGAGAGAGAGAGAGAGAGAGAGAGAGGAACAGAGAGAGAGAGAGAGGAACAGAGAGAAAAAGAGAGGGATGGAAGGAGAGAGAGAGGGGAGGGAGGCAGCCTACACAATATACACACAGAGGTACAGACAGTAAAGGTGATGTTGCTATAGACTAAATGAAAAATGGTA
>NC_060151.1:2338923-2358524 GCF_021292245.1 Micropterus dolomieu | reverse complement strand
CACTTTTGCAGTTGCATTATACATTTGAAGGTTGTATTCAGGCTGTCAGACTGACGTGAAAAAAAAATGACAGATAGAAGCTAAAACCTACCGATCACACAGTACAAGTGAACCACCGCATCCCCCGACGACTGAGACAAAAGACAACGATATTAAGGATCAACACTGTTCCTGTAAAGCTGGGTAGGCCTCTGTTCATTATTACAATCATTAAAAAGCAGAACAGCAGGGCTTTATTACGTTGCATTCAGTAGGACGTTAGCTAGCGTTAGCAAACTAATATTACATTAGGAACAACCCACAGCCGACATTTTTCTGGATTTATTTTAGGTTTTTGGAAAGAGAATAAATCGTACAACCTCTCTGGGTAGCCACTGTAACTATTACAAGTGTCCCAGGAACAGTGTTTGACTAGATCTTAGAAAAATACAGCAAAAAAAGCTAGAAAACGACTTTTTGCATTAGAGTCAATGGAGCGCAGCCATGAAAGTGTCGGACTTCAGCTAGAGAGAGTCCTATACTGCGCTGTGATTGGCCAGCTGTGTATTCGGGCGTGGCTTAGCGAAGGGTCAATTGTCTGTGATCAGAGGCCTGTACTACGAAGGGGGTTTAACCTACTCCGATATAACTCAAAAGGATCAAGGAAAGTCATGTTTGATGAACTCTAGATTGGTACGGTACCACAGCGGTTAATTAAGATGTTGGTCAGTTGGTTTGTTGTCAACTTAACTGGAGTTTGTGCATGTTTGCAATAAAGGAGTATGTTCACCAACGCAAAAAAAAACTGAGTTTTTTCATAATGGCTCATCCCAGAGGAATGCCCGATGAGAATGTCAGAAAATTAGTGTACAGAAGTGTTAACGGCAAATAAAACCAGGGGGGCTTGTTACAGTGTTCTTTTTGTATATTCTTGAAATCTTTCTTACGGACTCTTCTTTTACTTGTAATATGAATGAGATGTAAAGGTACAGCTGCGTATTATGGCCATTGTAGATAAAAAATTTTTTTTTTTTAAAATACAGAGCTGGAACAAAACAGTGATAATCAATCAACATTTATTTCTATAGCGCTTTACAACAACTGTCAGGTTTCCAAAGTGCTTCACATCCTAGAATATAATGAAACAGCGTATCATACAATAGATACATATAACAAGAAAAGAAAAGTTAAAAAGAAACAAGAAAAAGGAAATTGTCACACCACTACTGCGGATTAAAAGCCATTCTAAACAGGTGGGTTTTAAGTTTAGACCTAAAAATAGTTTCATCTGCAATTGTGCAAATATCAGGGGGTAGCAGGAGCAGCAACTGCAAACGCCTGATGACCCCATCGCTTGTACTTCGACCTTGGGACTTCTAAAACCAATTGGTTTTAAGACCGTAACGACCAGCTGTGCTCACGCAGGGTTAAAATCTCAGTTAAGTACTCCGGGGCCAGGCCATTTAGGGCCTTAAAAACTTATTCTATACTGCACTGGGAGCCATTGTAAAGTGTAGAGGACGGGAGTTTTTTTTCTAGTAAAACTTACCACTTTCATCTTAGATGTGGCTCTGTATTTTTGAGACACATACACACGTGGACAAAATTGTTAGTACCTTTCCGTTATACACAGAATGGTCCCTGAAATAACTTGAAAGTGACAAAATAAATAAAAATTGAAAATTAACTGGTGAAAGTCAGATATTGCTTTTTAATTGTGGTTCAGAACAGAATCATTTTAAAAAGCAAACTAATGAAACTGGCCTGGACAAAAATGATGGTACCCCTAGAAAAGATTGGAAATGATTTGACCATAGAGACATGTTAAACTATGGTGTGTCCTGCAATCAGCATCACAGGTGTCTTCAAACTTGTAATCAGTCAGTCTGCCTATTTAAAGGGTGAAAAGTAGTCACTGTACTGTTTGGTATCATGGTGTGTACCACACTGAACATGGACCACAGAAAGCTAAGGAGAGAGCTGCCTCAGGAGATTAGAAAGAAAATTATAGGCAAGCATGTTAAAGGTAAAGGATATCTCCAAGACTATCTCCAAGCAGCTTGATGGTCCTGTGACAACAGCTGCACATATTATTCAGAAGGTTAAGGTCCATGGGACTGTAGCCAACCTCCCTGGAGGTGGCCACAAGAGGAAAATTGATGACAAATAGAAGAGATGGGTTATACGATGGTAACCAAAGAGCCCAGAACAACTTTCACAGACAGTAGAACTCCTAGGACAAGGTACATCAGTGTCAGAACATCCGTCACTGTTTGAGCCAAAGTGGACTTAATGGAAGACGACCAAGGACACCACTGATAAAAGCAAATCATAAAAGTGTATATTGACAAGCCACAAAGCTTCTGGGAGAGAAAGAAACATGAGCTGTTTGGCAAGTCACATCAGCTCTATGTTCGCAAACGCAAAAATGAAGCATACATTGAAAAGAACACTGTACCTACTGTGAAGTATGGAGGAGGCTCGGTTATGTTTTGGGGCTGCTTTGCTGCAGCTGGCACAGGGTGTCTTGAATCTGTACAGGGTACAATGAAATCTCATGACTTTCAAGGCTTTCTGGAGCAAACTGTGCTGACCAGTGTCAGGAAGCCTGGTCTCAGCTGCAGGTCATGGGTCCTCCAACAGGATAATGACCCAAAACACATCGAAAAACACCCAAGAATGGCTAAGAGCAGAACATTGGACTATTATGAAGTGGACTTCTATGAGCCCTGATCTAAATCCTATTGAACATCTGTGGAAGGAGCTGAAACATGCAGTCTGGAGAAGGCACCCTTCGAACATGAAACAGCTGAAGCAGTTTGCTTATGAGGAGTGGGCCAAAATACCTGTTGACAAGTGCAGAAGTCTCATTGGGAGTCACAGAAATCGCTTGATTGTAGTGACCACCTCAAAAGGTTGTGCAACAAAATATTAAGTTCAGGGTACCATCATTTTTGTCCAGGCCAGTTTCATTAGTTTGTTTTTTAAAATGATTCCGTTGAACCACAATTCAAAAGCAATGTCTGATTTTCAATTAATTTGTATTTATTATTAATTTTTCAGTTTCAAGTTACACATCTGTATCTACATATTTAAATGTGAAATCACCTAGGATAATTCAGTTATACACTTGAGCATATCCACTTTTGCTAGTACACAGAAGATCCACCCAATGTCACAAACGTTACTGCTGAAGTTACCTGGTTATGCCAGTTTTCTTGCTTCAGAGTACTGGCCTCTGGTGTGTTGACTGGGCCTGTTGTAGTTTAAATGTTTACTCCAGAAAACACAAGCCATATTAATAAACAGTATGACCTTTATAACAACTGTGTGTGTCTCTTTCAGGGAGAATGTACTTATTCTACGGGAACAAGACGTCAGTGCAGTTTGCCAGCTTCACTACCACAGTCAGCTGTCCTGGGGAGCTGCAGTCTCATATCCTTTCTGTGCAGTTATGTTTCATTATGTTCAGACACCAGCAAAGCTCCACATGGGGTAACTGGGAAACATTGTGCACGGAAGCATCTGCATTTAATGTTTCTCCACTCTCAGGTTTTTTCCTTTCGTGTGTGTGTATCTCTCTTTATCAGGAATGTTTTTTATAATCAGTGCTTACTTTTCTCCAAGCATTGACCTTTTTTGTCCTGTCTCTGTATAAATATGAAGTTGAGCTCTGGATGCCCACAGACGGCTTCAGTAAAGACAGTTCCTGGCAGTAAACGGCTCCCAATCCTATGCACATATTTTGTGTATTCGCACCACTCGTGTCGCCTAATTGTCCTTTGCATTGACTTTGTATGTAATCGCACCGCGTGACAGATTTACTTGGCTTTCTGTGTGAGCACAGCAGTAGGTGTGCGGTCATGTCAATGGATTACTGAGATCAGTGTGACTGTGGCTGAAGTTTTGCATTTGCAGTTCAGATTCCTGACATTGTTTTAATCTACTGAAGATTATGAGTTCAAGTATGAGGAAGTTGTTGGTGTGTGAAAAAGACTAGAAAGGTGCTATACAAATACGGAGCATTTGGTGTCATCACATATTCAGCAAGACTATATGATATGTGATGTAATGCTTTTATTTAGGACCTTTTGTTAACCTCAGCTGCAGAGGGTACCAAGCCTTTATTTGAAGCAAACGTATGTTAGAGACAGGCCTTTGTTTCTAATTCCCACTGTTTGATAAGTATATGCTTATATTTTAGTATGAAGCATCCTTGTTTTCTGATCTGCTCTCCACGCCAAAACAGTGACCAAAAGTTGAACCTGAAAACCACTGACGCTGGGGGGGAAAAGACGGTGTAAACAATAAATGCCACTGAAAGGTGATATGAAGAAAAACTCATCAGAATGCACAAGATTTGAAAATATTATGAAATAATTCATTGAAACGTCTGAGCGTCTGTGCTTTCAATGCAAATATTTCCCTATTCAGTTCCGGTTTTGTTTTCAATGCCAAATTCTGTTTTCCAAATTTTAAAGTCACTGTTCTGGCACAGTCGCAGTTAATAGAGAAATCTTGTTAGGCAAACTCTTGAAACTGCATCTAGTTCTCTTCACACAGAGATGGAGAGGTCACAAGTACTTTTATAATTTAAAGATTGTCCCATTCATGAGTGGACAGTCTCTGTGAGTCAAACTGTACTCTCAGTAAAAGCAAGTTTTACTAATGATGGTCTTGCTTAATGTTACTTGAGATTTTGACTTAGATTGACGTCATTAAACTGACTTGTGACTTCCCTAATGAGGATTAATGAAATGAGCTTATGTTGTCTCATGACTTGTGCACTGCTATTGAAACCCTTGTTAAAGAGAGGAATCTACAGCAAATCATAAGTGGCAGAAAACGCTACAAAGACCATGCCATGTACAAAATGGATGGCTGATTATTGTATAGGTAGAATCAACTGCCTGAAGTTGTCACTATCAATGTTAAATAGGAGCCCTAAACCATCATAATCCTGCCTTATCAAGAAAGCCTAGGGCTACACTGACTGTGCAAGGCAATGTGGGCACTGCTCACAGTTGGAGGTGTTTGGAAGTCAGTCTATATGATGTCTTGATGGTCCTTGACAACTTGCCACAGCTCAACGTTCAGACCAAACCAGTGGAGCCGCTGGTAGAGGGTGGAGCGCAGATCCAGCAGGTCCTCAACATCGAGTGTCTGACCGACTTCTCTGACGCCCCGCTGCTCAACATCAAGTTCAGGTGAGCTCTTACAGCCAGAGGTGAAAAAGTACCAAAATCTAACCATTTTTTAACAAAAAAAAAAACACCGTTATTAAACGGTAACTTTGGTATTTTTCACCCTGGACAATATTTCCACCTGTTTTGTGTCTGTGACTAATTGGGACATGTTTTGATAACGGTCCCGTATTGGTCGAGCACACTGCAGTCTGCAGCGGTAAAACAGGGGTGCGTCTTAGTCCTTGCAGCCAATTGCACCCCGTCAGTTACCCTTTTAAGCATTCTAAACATCTTAACACAAGCAGATGCACTTTGTCTCGATACAAAACAGGAGCTATCTGATCAAAGAGTAAGCTATCTAAATTAGAATCTCACCTGATGCCAACTTTTGGTACTTGAAGAATGTTTTTTTTTTTTTTTTTTTTTTTTTTTTTTTTTCTTGAAATGCCCATCCTTGTTGTATTTGTGTACACATTTACAAACATAGAACACTTGACTTGTAAACTGTTGCGTGAAATTAATGCTGGAAAGAATGCTTTCAAAAGTAGTTAACAGATTACTTAAGTTAATGCATTGCATTTAGCTAATTGAAAAATATAAAGTGAGTGAACAGAAAAAAATTCAAATCAGTATTTGGTGTGACCATCTTTTAAAACAGCATTAGGTCTGCAGGGTATAGCTGCTTCTCTCTCTTCATGTAATCCCAGACAGACTGGATGATGTTGAGATCAGGGCTTTGTGTGGGCCACACCATCACTTTCAGGACACCTTGTTCTTCTTTACGCTGAAGATAATTCTTAAGGACTTCCGATGTATGTGTGTCTTCCTGTCAATAGTTCTTTAGAGGAACTTAAAACTGAAGTGAAATTCCTTGCCTGGCCAATAAAGCTGATTCTGATATTGGTTATAAATCACGGATATTGGTAAGCATGTCCTTTAGCTTCAAGATGGACCGCAGCAGCCTCTGGAACAGGCTGGTAGGAGTCACAGGTGCATTGCAAACTCAGTAACTGAAAAGAGCACACTTTGAAAGCACCAACCATTGCACCAACAACAGTAGGTAATTCAGACTGTAGTTTGCACTGGAATATGGGGAGGAAAACTCATGACGTGTAACCAATCAGATGCTGAGGGCGGGACACTGAGTAAGACAACACAGTCATGACTACAGACAGAGAGAGGCAGCCACATCAGAGCCAAAGTGGAGCATTTTAAAATAAATTTAACCTTGATATGAAAACACGAGCCGATCCAAGACTCTAACCGTGATATGTAACTGGAATGCCCTATCAGATATGGTGGAGCTCTGCAGAACCTGACACTCAAGCTGCCTGTGACCATCAACAAGTTCTTCCAGCCAACTGAGATGTCCTCACATGACTTCTTCCAGCGCTGGAAACAGCTTAGCCAGTAAGTGTGTGTGTGTTGGTGTGTGTTCAGTGCATTTAGCTTCCCTGCTAAAGCTGACGTCTCCTGTGTGAATTCTCCTCAGGCCTCAGCAAGAAGCACAGAAGATATTCAAGGCCAACCACAGCATGGACACCGAAGTACTCAAGGCCAAGGTACGACCCCGTTTAGCAGCTCATTCTTCTGTGTGCTCCATCTGCAACTTTTTATCTTCACACATCGCCTTCTCAACCAAATCTGTTTCCAAAATAAAGGCTGTTAGAGGAACTAGCTGTTTACTTCTAAATGCACAGTACATAACTGTGTATAAAGATGGACTACGAGTCTCTCTACTGTACAAAAATTTAGTCATTTTTAGACTATGCGCAGCAGTGATCGGTGTTGGAGCATGGATGTATTATTACAGGGCACCCGCAGGGTCTTAAAAGTCTTAAATTTCATATTCCAAAAATAAGGCCTTAAAAGTCTCGTTTACCAAGGTCTTAAATATTTTCTTGTCCTTTCGTAGGATTTAATTAATGCCGTAACGTCATAAATGAATACTTTGTGTGTGTGTGAGATTTCATAATATACTCCATTTGGTGTGACTCTGATGTTACGGCAGTACAGGTAACGTTCCTGTTTACGTCAGTGTTCAGCTTTACGCTCTGGACTCTGAAGCGTTCACGGTGCAAGAGCTCTGGCATTCAAGCTCTGTGCGAATCAGTCAGTTGTTAGAAAAGAAAAGAAAACGTCTCTGACGTGCTACTAACATTAGCTCGTACACTCAGACTGGGAAAGTGTCTGAAATTCAGAAAGCCAGAGATACGAACAAGTTGCCGGCCGAGGCTGAGGGCAGTGGCGCTGAGGTCAGAGCAACAAGCTGATCGGCGCGCGAGCCGGTCCACACTGTGGCGAACGCTAATGGAATAGCAGAGCTGGAAGACCCGCTGAAGGTTACTGGTCAGTGAATGATAGAACAGCAACGAAGAGACAGGTGTGTATGAGACGAGGACCGTGTCTGTGTGTCGGCGTTGCGCCGCTGTTGTAGTCTAACGTTATGCGAATGGAAACATCAAACTAACGCACATTAAACTTACATCACCCAGATGCGCCGATCACGGGAACGAGGGAAAAACAGACCGGAGCCCAACTCCTTATCCCCGCTGCTTTCAAGCCAATACTATTTAATACTACATTTCAAGTAGCCTTTAGATGCTTTAGAAAAACAGAACAGGATGAATAATCACTGAAGCAGTTGGCATATTATATTACATTACATTACCTTATCTAGCCAAGGTGTAACTAATTGCAACAACTCATACCACACAATTTGTTTGTATTTTTGATTTGACCCCTTAAGAGTTCTTAGTGCACAAATATTGTTTTCATTTCATAGGTGTCATTTACACTGTGGATCCTGGGGACGTGTCTCCATCATTTTTTTTAAAGCATTTGTTAAATATGTTCTGAAAAATGGCTTGCAACAAGAAATGTTGAAAAAACAAATCAAAATACTTTGAGAAAGGTTTATTTGCACAATAAGAAAACATGCAATGCAATTTGTATTGTTCAAAAAAATTTAAGCTAAAACAAATCTGCTCGCATGGCGCATACACCAAGCTTCCGGGTTTCCTGCCGGGGTATGCATCCCACCGAATATGCACAGTGATGTTTCTCCTGCTGGGCCCCGCCCATTGTGATGATGTCACAGATTTTTAAATCACTTGTCTCAGCTCAAGGAAAGTTTTACAAATATAAAATCTCTGTTAATCAAACATTCTTAACAGAATGAGTCATCGAGCTGCCGCCCATACACCCGACCGACTGAATCGCAGACAGGGCTGTCGATCATGACGTGAAACTTTCTTTTTATACTGTCAAATAACTAATAAAACCAAAGTCTTTCAGACAAATGAACAGCGCGATAAGAAACTAAAATGACAGAAACCATCTTTGCGTAAATGTTTGGCCATGACCCCTTCTCTAACACAGACCGGGAGAGATTTATGACCCGTACTGCACCAACGGGGGAGATCCAGATGTTTCGGCTTCTCTTTTGAGGAGCTGTCATGTTGTCCATCTTTTATATACAGTCTATGTACCTAACACTCCAGTACTTTACATGTTAATATCCATCTGTATATCTTTCATTTACCAATTGGCCAAGTAAACAAGGTGTAAAATGATCTAAACCAGGTTGATCATGCTGCCTTTTCAGTTACACTGGTAAGTAAACTTAAGAAAAACTGTTCTGTCCTGTCGTATTGTGGTAGATACTTTAGCTTAATTGGTTTTGAAAGTGTGTGAAAATCCATATCTACTGACCGAACAGCTGTTACCTTCTGTAATACTCCTGTTTTTGTCTGTGCAGTACACATAATGCACCTGATTATGCGTGGTATAAAAAAAAATAGTGATCAAAAAAGGAAAAAGACCCTCATGAAACCATCCTCACCTCTCCCTCTGTATGTGGTATAGACAAAATGACTTCTCTGTATTGTTGGAAATCCTATTATGGTCCCCTCCCTTCTTTGTGATACCCATGCGTTGATATGTTTGTGTGTAGCTACTAGGACTAGGATCGGCCCTGCTGGACAACGTCGATCCCAACCCAGAGAACTACGTGTGTGCTGGAGTGATCCAGACCAAGAGCCAGCAGGTTGGCTGTCTGCTTAGACTGGAGCCTAATGCCCAGGCGCAGGTACGGCACACAGGCTCCCTGAGAGGTCACTGCTGTATAGATCCATCTTTATAGCTCAGTGTCCCTCTTGTCAATAAACACTGAAAATGACACTAAATATACTGTTTAATCGGAAACAGGCCAGTGAACCAGAAACAAGCGTTTTCTGTGTACCAGAAGGTGAAATGTAACACTAAGGTGTGGACAGTTTTCCTAACCACTGCTGTCAGGTCAATAGAAACTGATATTGTTGATTCAGTTTTTATACACGTTCCAATTCTGGAACCAAGCTGTACAAGTAACCAGTTTTGGTGCATTTACCAGTGTTAAATTTCTCGGTTTGGTCTGATCGCAGCTGAGGTGGGGTGTTCTCTGCAGTGGAGCATTTTACAGGTCCTCTCAGTTACCCACATCTGACCCAGGACCAGAAAAAGACCCTGTCCAAATTATATTCAGCCTCACAGGTTTTAAGCTCCACTTATATTGCTGCTGGTCTTGTTTCCAAACGTTTGGGCGTCTATGCAGGAACGCCATCCCAGTATTCATGTGTTGTCATCACCACAGAGTAAAGTATGCGTTTCTGTTCCGGGCATACAGCAACGCCCTTTACTTTGGCAGTGTTCCTGTTTACATGTTTCATTTACGTAGTTGAGCGTATTGTTAATTAGCAGAGACAGCCTCACCACTCTTACAGGCAGGCCCTTGTTATATTTTCTCCTGGAGTGAATGTCTCTCCTGACTGTGTGTGTGTGCAGATGTACCGTCTGACTCTGCGCTGCAGCAAGGACTCTGTGTCCAGACGTCTCTGCGAGCTGCTGGCCCAACAGTTCTAGAGTCCAGACCTCTACCGTGACCAGTACTCCCACCATCCCCACCAGCGACCCCTCCCTCGAGCCCTCCTGCCACATCTCTCCTCCTCCCTCCAACAAAGAATCTTTGAGTAAAAAAAAGGTGTGACCTACATAAGGGAAAAAGCAGCCACTGCTAGCAGCAGCGGCGATATTATTGTCATTATTCTTGTCCCAGATTCTGATTCCAGTTCATCTTCTACTTGTTTATTAACATGATGCTCTTGTTTTTGTTGGTGTTTACCTGTGTAGCTGGTGTGTGTGTGTGTGTGTGTGTGTGTGGGTGGCTAGAGTGTGTGTGTGTGTGTGTGTGTGTGTGTGTGCGCGCGCGCGCGCGTCCCATGGGTGTACTAGGGTCCCATTCTGTCCCATCTGACTGCTTTGTAGTACTGATGCTGTGTGTGTGTGCGTGTGTGTGCGCGTGTGTGCGTGCGAGCACACACACACGCGCGCGCGCATGCTTGACATTTCATTTGAATTGGTAGAACAGTCTTTGAGGTCAAATGGGTGAAGCTGTTCACATGCACTCAACCCCTCCCTACACACACACACACACACACACACACACACACACACACACACACACACACACACACAGATATAAGGCCATCATGATTCCTTGTGGTTATGGTGGAACTCCCTAATGAAGTAGTGAGACCTGAGGGTCCAGCATTCTGATCTCTGCTGCTTCTGCCCACTCATTTTCATCAAGCATTCCCAGTGGAAATGCACTTAAGGCGTTGGGATCCTCTCTGAGACCCTCCGGCGGGGAGCCCTCTTACTCTTCCTCTCCTGTGAGGAGGAGCCCTTCATTTCAGTGAGCTAGTACACGTTTATGTTATTGATGTGTGTGTGTGTGTGTAAATATGTGCCAGTGTATTACTTTATTTTATACATTCCCATCGTGCTTGTGTAGAACGCCTGTGACTATCTAGCCCAAGCCACCCTATATAGGAGAATATATATATATATGAGGATGGCAGAGAACGGACACTACGTAGACGAGGGCACAGGGACAACACTTGCAGTGTAAAAAACATTTGAGTCTCATTCACTGCCCGCCTTGGAGATGGTTCCAGGTGCTTGCCACTGGAAAAGCCTAGGGAAGGGACCCTTGTGCTGCTCTTTATTGGAGGCGTGGAACGTTATCAGATGTACACCTGGCAAGCAGACCACATAGTGCCAGTCAGTGTAGTCTTTTCTCCTGTAAAACTGGAGCATTCTTTTTGAAAACTCACCTTCTCAGGTGAGATTGGTGTTTTACTTTAAGCACGCTCAGCACACTTAGTTTTACAAGAGAGAAGACTTCAGTGACGAGGACTAACTGGGTATGGCTCCCCACTTCTGAAAAAGAGTAGTGCACAGCTGCGTCCCTGAGCTTTTCAATGGGAAGCTCTGGGACTGAGGACGAGACAGACCCAAACGGAGGTGACAACATTTTAGAGCTGTCATGGCTCCAGAGGATGCTGGTACTGGCTCGGGTTGCTGCATCAGTGTCTATATGGAGTCCTATTGGTTTGCACAGCCTTAAGCGTGATCAGAAAAGGGCACAGATAGGTGCACCATGAGCATCTAAAGGATATAACAGTTTTGTAGTCAGACAGCGATGCAGCTATATCCAGCACCAACATAGGTTTGAGCTAGTTCCATCCCAGGCTGGACAGGGAGATCGGTCTGATATATGTATATGCACATTCATATCCCTGCTTCTGCAGCCAAGCATTTATAGAAGAGATCAACGCCAACAAATCAGATGCAGTGCACACAACCACTACAGTAAATGGTTAGAGAACACTGAGATGCTCAGCGACCTCACAATATTTAGATCCATGCTTGCACAGCTTTCTAACTCTTCCCGGGCTTCCTCTCACGCACAAGCACTGATGTGGGAGAGGACAGGATGCAAGACACCCAGATGTCCATTACAGCTACAGGGGATATGTGTGTGAATGTGAGTGTGGCTGTAAGCAGGTAAGAAAAAGAGATAAAAAGCCTAAAGACATTTCTAATACATGGTCACATTACATTCTGTGGCTGCACGGCAATCACAGGACATTGAACTTCGTAGTGGAAAATTTAGTCATTCTGTCATTCTGTGAGAGTGTGTGTGTGTGTATGTGAGTTTGTGTGTCTGCAGTATCCACTAGCTAATGCAGCCTCATGTATCGGTGTTAAGAACCTGTCCAATACCTGTGTTAGAATTAAGATTTACTCTGTAATGAAAAAATGTGAAAGTAAAACTATGCCATATATCCGACATGACGCCTCCTGTCTTGTGTCCCAGTGATCCTCTGTGAGAGCAGCTTCTCCCAGCACAGCACATGTACAGCAGGTGGTCAACAGGATTGAACAGTAAACAAATCCTAAACCTTTCTTACAGTTTCAGAAATGCCTATGCTCCTGTACAAACCTGTAGGAATACTCAACAGTGCCACCAGAATAAAGAGGTAGGGGAGCCCGGGGATGGTTGTAACACGTCCAATTTCTCCAATCAGGAACAAGTTACAATTCATCCTATTCCTTCTGCACATGCTCAGTTTTGTCCTTATTTTACATGGGGGAAAAAGTAGGACCCTGTGGCAGGTACAGCCACTTTTAGAAGGGAAAAACAATTTTTGAGAGTTTTTTTACTTTTTATTTATTTTTGTTATTGCAGTGCCTGATTTGTAGTTAAACTCAAAATTAAATCATGTTTATTGTGTGTCTAGATATCTTTTAGGCAAGTTGTTAGTGCTAATGTTGTAGCTGTATGGTAAGCTAGTTCATGGCAACAGGAGTGTGGGTTAGCTGTAACAACAAAGACTGTTAAGTTGTTACAGTCACTACCAAAATACGGGCACCCCTGCATGTCTGTCACATAATGCGCTACTAAAAATGTTGCAGTTTCACATTCTCGTGTTTATTTCTTTTGTTTGCATTGGAACAACACAAAAAAAGCCAAATCTGAGACATTCTGCAAAGAACACCAAAAATGGACTGGACAAAATGATTGGCACCACTACTAATATTTGGTAGCACACTCTTTGGAAAAATAACTGAAATCAATTCCCTCCTGTAATCATCAGTGAGTTTCTTACACCTCTGTACTGGAATTTTGGACCACTCTTGTTTTGCCTACTGCTCTAGGTCTGAGATTCGATGGGTTACTTCTCCCAACAGCTGTTTTGAGATCTCTCCACAGGTGCTGTGTGGGATTTAGATCTAGACTCATTGCTGGTCAGAACTCTCCAGTGTTTTTTCTTCACATACACACACAGTCAAGACAAAACATCAGTGAACCTCCACCACTCTCTCAGAAACTCCATTCTGGCTTTGTTTTTCTGTGTCTGCAGCAGGGTCCTCCATTTTCATTCACATGGCCATAGATAGTGCGAGTTGACACTGTTGTACCCTGTGTCTACAGGTCAGTCTGAATTTGTTTGGAAGTTGATCAAGGTTCTTTATCCACTATTTGAACAATCCTTTGTTGCAGTCTCATCAATTATTCTCTTGCGTTCTGGGAGATTGCTCCAGTGCTGTTGGCTGTAAAGTTCTTCACAATGTTGCTGACAGTGGACACAGGGGACAGTCAGATCTCTGGAGATGGACTTGAAGGCTTAATAATGTCCATGTTTTCCTAAAATTTTGGTTCTCAAATCCTCGTACAACTCTTTTCTTTTGTCCATGCTCAGTGTGGTACACAACACAAATGTTGAGTCAACCTTTCTTCATTGTAGTGTGTTTTTTTTTTTGTTGCCAGCGCCTGTGGATTTCTACAGGTGAGTTTAATTACAGATTACAGGAGTATCACATGCTTGAGATACAATTATTTCTGAAGATTGTGAAAAGTTGTCAATCATTTTGTCCAGTCCATTTTTGGAATTCTGTGTGGAATGTCTCAGATTAGGCCTTTTTTTCTCTGCTTTTTTTGTCTTCCAATGAAAACAAAAGAAATCAACATGATATTACCAAAGCATTTGTAATTGAGATAAGTTTCTGGGAGATGTAGTGCATTACATGACATGCAGGGGTGGCTATATTTTTGGCCATGACTGTATGTGTTTTCTTTGCATTTCAGTATGTGTCTGACACACACACACACACACACACACACACACACACACACACACACACACACACACACACACACACACACACACACACACACACACACACACACAGTACTATACTGTTTAATTGATTTATTATTATGTTCAAATGTTAGTGTAACATTTAAATGTTGAATAAAAAGCTTTCAATATCATGTATTTCTGAAATATCTTATTACATAATGTTACAATTCAGACTATGGAGTGAATAGTAACGTTTTACTCCTTGTGTTAGAGACTAAAACATGCATTTTCTGTCTGTGTTGTAGAGAGAACAGTTGCACTATTTTCTAGCTGACACAGAACTAGTTTGTAGCCCATTTTGAAGGCACTGGCTTATGAGTCCCCAGATAGGCTACAGACAGAAATGTTACAACCATCCCCGGTCTACATGAAAACAGGAAATGCAAAGTTGACTGCATAAAATATTTCTTTAAATATTTCCCGCTCTGCAGAATGCAGCAGTGAGTGGTTTAATGCTGTAAAAACAATTTGATTTAAAATATGCCCGATGTGTCTTGATCACCTTAGCGACATAGACTGTTTCTAGTTTAACAAAAAGGATATTACTCTTTTTTTTTTCTTTTCTTTTTTTTTTAAATCTCTCTGTTCTCTCCTTTCCATAATGTTGTCAGACTCTTGTAGTAATAATCTGAGCCTGTCGGTGGCAAAAACAAGAACTGTAATGGACGCACTCTGAAGGGGCACAATTGCCCGCATGGATTATCTTGCAGTTCTGTTTCACTGCTGCTGTCTGCAGCGCGCTCCTCAATACTGGGCCAATATGAGAAAAATAAAATGCTGTCCCCATTGGTGTCATTTACATTGGGGAACATGTCCCCACCAAAATGTTTTTAAAAAAAGATTGCAACAAGAAATGTTAAATAAGAATTAAAAAGGCTTTGACATGTTTATTTGCATAATGAGAACACATGCAATACAATGTAAATATAGTGGAAACAAATGTGCATTGTCCAAAAAAAAAAACGAGTTGAAAATCTACTGATTACGTCATTATATTCCATTTTATAATTTGAATTGCACCTGCCATCTTAGTTTTGTGTTTCAGTTTATGATGGAAATATCTTTATTTAAAGTGTGATATCCAGAATGCAGGATATAATAAGGATATCAATTGTTTAATGCTCAAACTCTTCTCTAAATAGTGTTAAAATATCTTCTCTTGTTATCTTTAACCCAGTACTGTGGATCCTCACGTCTGTGACCTAAATATCACACCCCTAATCAAAACCCTGATGTCCCCCCCACTTATCAACACAAAGTGACGCCCTTGGTTGTCCCAGTCAGTCACACAGACAAAAATATGGGGAAATAAAGTCCAATTTGGGAAATACAGAAGTCACCCAGAAGGGAGTACATATAGGGGCAGACATTGCACAAGCAGTCCACATCTGTATGAAATGGCTCTACTGAATCAGCTTGAGAGAACTGGTGTTGAAAGCAGCAGTCCAGCTGTCCTCTCTAAGGTGCACGTGAATGTTGCGTGGTGAGCTAATACTCTGCTCGCTTCGCTGGGCTGGAGGCTGACAGCCTGCTGAGGGGCGCGCTCATACAGCGGAGATGCGTCTGCGCGAGTGGAAGTCCTGCAAGGTGCCGATTGGCTGATGGTGACATCATCTAGTCAAGATCTATTGTTGGAACGAGGATGAGCTCATCGTTTAGAAGCCAGTTTCAGAGCAGAGCGAGGACGCAGCAGCAGCAGCAGTGGACAAACAGTCTGCAAACCTTTGAGCTTCAGGAAGAGGACGAGAAGGGACACTTCTAGTAAGCATAATATTAAATATGTACACCATTCTGCATGAGATTAAAGACTATCCCTAAACTGCATAATTTGCTGGAATCTGTGTGCTAAGAATAGGGGGAAGTCTGAGAGTAGCTCTGATGGATCAGACCAACATGTTGGGCAACGCAGCGACAACTTATGTCATTAGAGCTGCGAGAGAAGAATGCCTGCAGGTGTTCCATGTGCTGCTTGTTGTTGTGCTGCAGGTATGGTTTGGTCCCGGGAGAGAGAGGCGGAGCGGCCTCCACTGTCCGTCATCCTGCCGCGGCTCTACCTTGGAGCGGAGAGCGACGTGACGCAGGTAGGGACCAGATCCTTTACACTTTCAGCTATGTAAAAAAAAAAAACTCGCTTCAGTTCAAAGTCCAGTATTCTAAAGTGTACTGCAGTAAAATTATCAGCAACATGTAGAGAAGTAACAGTCGCTACTTTGCAGAGTGGGCCCTGTAGGTGTTATCTTATTAAATTGGATTATTAGGCTATTGCTGATGCATTCAGGTGTAAGCTGCATTTTATTGTATTTGAGGTGAACCTCAGTTGGGCAGTTAAACGTATGCTTTCAGACACTCATCACATGTTTTGTAGCCTATGTAAACTACAAATGAGACATCTCTGTGGAATGAAGTGGAGTAAAGCATACAATGTTTGCCTCTGAAATGTAGAGCTGGAAAAAAAAACATTGTGGGACACTACCAACACTGTCAGAGCTTCCTGAAAGTAGCAATAATCTCACTGTATCAGAGGTGATACAACCAATAGTGAAAATCACTGAAAGAGCCAAAATATAGGCTAGTTTCTTTTTTATGGAAAGTATACATTACTCTCTTTTTGTGTGTGTGTGCGTGTGTGTGTGTGTGCGCGCGTGCAGGACCGGCTGGCCTCTCTGGGTATCTCCTACGTTCTGAGCGTGAGCCGCTGCAGCCCCCAGCCCTCCTTCCTGCCTTGCTCCAGATATCTTCGCATCCCCATTGACGACTCCCTGTGGGATGACCTGCTGCCCTGGATCCCACAGGCTCTGCATTTCATCGGTCAGCACTCTCACTCACCATTCCACAGTATCCCTGCACAAACGACCACTACCTCAAGATGCCATTTAACAAGCTGATTACCTCCAATTTCTAATGCAAATACATCCAATACAGATAACAGTCCAGAGCGTGTGTGAATGTGCAAATATTGATCATATTGATGTTTTGAACGATGGTTAACTGTATGGTACTGTGTGGTGTACGTTCAGATGCAGCCATGTCCTCTGGGGCCTCTGTGTTGGTTCACTGTGCAGCGGGAATCTCTCGCTCCCCGGCTCTGGCTGTAGCCTACATCATGTACAGCTTGGGAATGGACCTGGACCACGCCTACAGGTAGGGCCGTTGGTATACCTTCATACTGCAGATGGCTCTGAGTTGTGCACTAATTCATCACATACGCATGCCAGTGTGAAGAACAGGCTTGTGAAAGTTCCATATTTTTATCCTGTACATTTGTTTTTTATTTTATATTATTAGGCAGGCCAAATCTGAAGACATGTAAACACATACATACACTAGGCCTATACAATTAGGCATACCTGTATTTACATAATGCTTAACCTCGTAAAAAAAATGATAGAAATGATTAATTTAGCAGCTTCACATTTCTACTTCACCATTATGAAAGTAGTTTTGAAATGGCCACTGAATCTGTGGCTGCAATCTGAGGACCTGCGTAAGGAAGCAAAATGACTTTGCTGATCTTTAACACACGAATTTCCGCTGTTGATCAAAAGCGAGCCATCTTGACAGTGCTGACCTTTGAGAGGACGGAGAGTGAAAGAATCCAAAATAGAGACCGCTATGTAGCTAGTAATGGGCAATACCAAACCTTTTATTTTCAATACGGTACAGGTACTTTTTGTTAACGAAAACAATACTGATAATTTCTCATGATAAGTGGCATGGTATGTGATTTCTCAAAATAATGGTCCTTATTAGAAAAATACCTAGATCATTATACTTAAAGGCAAATCACATGACACATATTGGTCACTAACAACAAATTTATAACTAAAGGGAATATGAGTACAGTTAAATAAAAATGCTTGTGCTAATAAGTGTAAAAGTAGTGTAGTGTAATATAGATTTGGGAAGAAACACTCGGTTCTCATGTCACATATGTTTCCAGCTCTCATTGCCATTCATTGGCACAAACATCATACAAAAGTAGGGAAACGTTTGGAAGTGATGCAGACACGCACATTTTGTATTCATCATATTTCATATTATTACAGATATTTATTTTAAAGGAATCGATACCAAATTAGTGGCTTATGAGTATGTATTGAATATGTATTGATCTCGCAGTATCGATCTGCCCATCCCCAATCGTAGCTTATTAGCTTTGATACACCATCCCTTTTTATTGAAGCTCCTCTGTCCGAGTAGAAACTGCTCCACAACAGAGACCTTGTTAGCAGACGCAAACGGCACAATACGTTCACACACTTTATTCAAATGACAAAGTTGTACTATGGACTCCTGTCTCATTTGAATAAAGTGTGTGAACGTATTGTGTCGTTAGCAACTGAGCTAAAGTATTGAGCTAACAAGCTTGCTAAATGACTGCAAGCTCATTCTGACAGAGAGCTTTATTTTCCCTCTTGTACAATGAGGAACAATGCCTGGGGGGAACTAAACAGAGCTGTTGTGACTAGCACAAGAAACCCCAAAGTGCTAACCTGGGAGGCTAGTGAGTTAACAGTTAGCTTGGCAGGTACAGTAGTTCACCAAGTAGCCCTACAAGTACAGTATAGCCACTATGTAGCAAAGCTTCTGGCCCAACCTAATTTGCATGGACGAGTGAATCACTTTACAGTAGAGTAAATGCTCCCTATTTGTATATCACCTTTCTATTCTTTTCAACCGCTCAAAGCACTTTTACAGTACATCTGCATTCACACACTGAGCCTAAGTGCTCAAACAGAAACTAACATTCACACACTGGTGGAACAGCCACCAGAGGCAATTTGGGGTTCAGTATCTTGCCTCAACATGCAGCCTGGAGGAGCCGGGGATTGAACCGCCAACCACAGAGCCCGATCGATATGGGTTTTTAGGGGCCAATGCTGATATTAAAGTGAAAAAGAGCCTCACATTTATATACATGTCTGCTTTAATCATCTCAGACATTACTGTAACTACAGACAAGTGGGTCACAGATATATTAAGAATATGTTATACGTACGCAAATACGGCATTAGCTTTGTGGTTAATTTAGCCAGTTTAAACGGGCAGCGTTAGCTGCTGTAAGCGATGTTAGTGAATATTGAGAAGTGATGAACTAGTGTGTTCCATTTGACGTGGGAAGTCGGAATTTCCTGGCTAATTATAAACAATTTCTGGCCAAGCGAGGTCTTCTGACTTGTTAACAGGAAAGTCGTCAACTCGGGTGTGACGTCATTCCCAGCTCCAACCTCCAACTTCCGAGATAAATGTAACAAACCATTAGACTCCGGTCAGCTGATTGTTTTCTTTTGTGGTTTTTGTGGTGTGGCAGTATTTTGAACAGGGGAGCTGCAGAGCGCCCTCTGGTGGGAAAACTATGCAACAACCATAACATGTGTGAAGGATCTGTCTCTCTGTTTCTTTTTTA
>NC_060151.1:2333390-2338823 GCF_021292245.1 Micropterus dolomieu | reverse complement strand
CACTGAGCCTAAGTGCTCAAACAGAAACTAACATTCACACACTGGTGGAACAGCCACCAGAGGCAATTTGGGGTTCAGTATCTTGCCTCAACATGCAGCCTGGAGGAGCCGGGGATTGAACCGCCAACCACAGAGCCCGATCGATATGGGTTTTTAGGGGCCAATGCTGATATTAAAGTGAAAAAGAGCCTCACATTTATATACATGTCTGCTTTAATCATCTCAGACATTACTGTAACTACAGACAAGTGGGTCACAGATATATTAAGAATATGTTATACGTACGCAAATACGGCATTAGCTTTGTGGTTAATTTAGCCAGTTTAAACGGGCAGCGTTAGCTGCTGTAAGCGATGTTAGTGAATATTGAGAAGTGATGAACTAGTGTGTTCCATTTGACGTGGGAAGTCGGAATTTCCTGGCTAATTATAAACAATTTCTGGCCAAGCGAGGTCTTCTGACTTGTTAACAGGAAAGTCGTCAACTCGGGTGTGACGTCATTCCCAGCTCCAACCTCCAACTTCCGAGATAAATGTAACAAACCATTAGACTCCGGTCAGCTGATTGTTTTCTTTTGTGGTTTTTGTGGTGTGGCAGTATTTTGAACAGGGGAGCTGCAGAGCGCCCTCTGGTGGGAAAACTATGCAACAACCATAACATGTGTGAAGGATCTGTCTCTCTGTTTCTTTTTTAGTAGTCATAAATCTGCTGTTAGGAACGCAGATGCCGATATAAATGCAATTAGCTCATATCGGCCGATATTATTAGCCGGCCGATAAATCGCGAGACAGTGTGCTCATTCACTCGTTCAATTGTTCCAGCCTGTTATTATGATTGCTCTGTCAGTTGCGCTCCATAGATAGAGCCTACTGATTTATATTTTGAAAAACTGGAAGTGAATTCTTTGGAAAACATTATATATATCCATATTTTGTTTATTGAAGTTGCTGGTAGCGATCAGTGCATGTTTGTAGCATTTGTTGTTAGTTAAAATGCTCCAGTGCATTATCTTTGAGTACCCAACAATACATTTAATAAGGGAATCAGCTTTTGAAGCTAACAGTTAACAGAATGGTTTCCATATTGTCACTCACACACGCAGGCTCAGGCACTACTGCATGCACACACACAGACATATTATTAATCTTTATTCAGTTTATTACCTGTTTTTCTCCCTTTCTTGTTCTTTTCATGTTTTGAACAGCGATGTTGACATTTTTTACAATATTGTCGTTTTGCTCTAATGAAGAAAAGGAACAAAAGCAAACGTATCTCTGTCCTGCTACTGTATGACTGCACTGTACACCAGTGTATAATATCAACGAGAGTCCGTCTGTGATCTGACCCACATCCTGTCTGTCCCCTCATAAGGTTTGTGAAAGAGCGTCGGCCCTCCATTTCCCCAAACTTCAACTTCCTGGGTCAGCTGCAGCATTTTCAGGGCACTCTGAACCAGAAGGCCTCTGGTGGCGACCTCCTCACCCAGCAGCTGGACAATCGCCTGCCGTCCATCAATGACAGAGTTAACCACATACACACCAGTCAGAACGTCAATTATCAGGCGGACAGCTTCACCGGCGACTCAGCAGAGGTCAAGCAGGCCCACAGAGAGAATTTCTACCACACAGACAAAACACAGCAGCAACACTCACACTCAGATGGAAGTGGAAACCTGTCGGGGAGACTTCGGACTCTACATTTGACTCTCAATCAAAACCAGCAGCATGTCCAGACTCCATGTGAGGTTCCAGCTCCAAGCCCCTGTGAGCCAGTCAGACCAGCAGCAAAGCCCACACAGCTACAACTCCCAGCAGGCCCTGCTTCTCTATTAGAGAAACGCAAAAGTCTCACCCTCTCTTTAACCCCTTTGGGAATCTGCCCTCCGTTCCCTGCAAGTGGCAGCCAGCAAGCAAGGGGCACCACCACGTCCAAAACTGTCCACAGTAGGGAGATGGGAGACAGGCTTGGGGCAAAGATGCAGAGTAACACTGGCTCCTGCCGGCAGGCAGAGGACACCCACAGGGAGCAGAGCCCCTCCCACAGCAAGTGCAGCATAGCCGAGGTGAAGGAGCAGGGCCTGCTGTCGCCGTTCAGCTTCACTCTCAACAAGCTGCTGGGCTGGGGGGAGAGGGTGCTGCTGGGAGGGGTCTTTGTCCACCCTGTAAGGATGGGACAGCCTGCACTGCCACACAGGTGCTGAGGGGGTGGGGCATGGGGGGCTTGGTGTGTCTGTGCATGTTTGTCATAAGGAACCAAACCACACATGTGATTCATACATACAGGTCTGATTCTATTTATTTAATTATTTATTGCAGAGCTGAATATAAGAACTATACTTGACAATAAACCTCCACACAAATGCATCTTGTCTGTTACACATTGACACTGGGCAGCTTATCTGGTCATTTGTAAGATGCAGTTATTTTGAAAGACTTTAAAAGACTTTTGGCACAATGGCTTGAAATGTATTTACTGATGATTAAAGATGACATTTTAACCCTGTATCTTCGACCTATTTCTCAGTGGGAGGGCTTCAGTTTAGAGTGGGGCTTCTCAACAGTGTTGGTTGGTGTCTCTGTTTTAGCATATTATTTTTGTATAGACTTTGTATATGGCTACAGTCTTCTGGTCATGGCAACCTTCAAGTGGCTCTAAAATGGGCCCAATGTTGGCTAAAAGCAAGATGTTCCATCTCATCAGTAAAGTAAGGGTAATTCAGTATTTCAGACAACAATCAAGGCCGGATTGCAGAGCGAACAAAGTGAGCAACTACAGAACCCCTCGGGCTCCAGCAGGTCCAGGCTCACTGTGAGTGGTTTGTAATGATTTCATTATGTCCCCTGACACGATGAGGGCTTTATGGATCCTGGTCCAGCAGCCCTGCATAGGGACGTCCTGTCGGTTTATTTACGAATGAAACTGAGATGTCATTTTACCACTGGAAGGTGAGGGCTAACAGAGTTACAGAAGCAACATGTGTTGTGTGTTGCACTATGAGAACAGTAGTAGCCTTCTTTATCTCTGGTTGAACGAATATTCTGTTTCTATAGAATTAGTCATTTAAAGCATGCTGTTTTGATCTTCCTTTTTTAAGAAGGTAGCTGATCATATTTATTTGGATTTACATGAGCTTTGAAAACCTGTGTAAAATTTAGCTTTGGTCGGGGGCCACGGATTTGGCTCCCGAAAGGCAGAGGGGGAGGAACAGGAGGCGCTAACAGGGGCCCAACAGGTTAATCCGCCCATAACACTGATTTGTAAAGTGATTCCTCACTGACAACCTGCACATAAAATTCAATGAAAATGTCACATGTGATAAAAGTGAATTGCATTGTGCGTTCAGGGATGATAATAGCAGTTATACACACTAATGCCTTCATGACAGCTCGTGGGCTGCAGGTGAACTAACTTTGTGGAAAGAGTGCTGACAGACGCGGAGGAATGTGTGGCCCCGGGCTGCAGATTTCCAGCTCTGCACGGTTGGATTCAGACACAATGGCGCGATGAAAGTTCCCTCTGAACAAGTTTTGTCTTATTAACCGCCTGTTGTGAAGTTCCATGTTCTTATTCCAGCTAACACACTGGAGCCAGTGAAAGCAACGACCCAGCATCGGTTTAATAACGAATAACTCGTTATAAAATAAGCGTACAGTGTTATAGTTCGGGGCCTCGTGCCGCTTCTACATCCTGTGCGAGCCAGAGGGCTGAAATGATGTCACGCATACTCCAAATGACCAAATAAGGAAACTGACGCACGAAAGTGGAATTTGTTCTGGTCAGTTTTCAGGCTGAAGTGTGCCTGTGCGCCCGCTCTGAGAGCTGCTTTACTTTCTAGGAGAAAGAGGAAGCAGATCCGCCCTCAGAAGCTGTCTGAAGGCCGAAGAGAGAAAAGAAGCGAGCGACACAGCCCGCATCGACCCGCAAACTAACGCAGAGGCTCGGAGCTCCTCAGTTGTTGTATCGTCGGATGGACGGCGAGACTGCGGCGGGACTCCGGATCTCAGGTGTGGCGCTGAACGCGGCGGCTGTGTGTTGTAGAAAATGCGCTTCATGTGAAGAAGTTTGAGTTTGAAGCTGCAGCGGCCAGGTCCTCCATGCTGGTGTCTTCTGCTAACATCAACGTGAACGGGCGGAGTTTCTCGACTACTTTGCTTCGGAGTTTGGTTTGACTTTAGCTGCTGGTGGCGGAACTGAGACGGGACTCAGGCCCTGGAAGGTTTTTGATCAGGACAGAGCCCAGTTCAAAACCAGGATGAGCGGAGACGAGGAAAGATTCAAACTGGTGGTGGTGGGAGGAGGAGGGGTGGGGAAGAGCGCCCTGACCATCCAGTTCATCCAGGTACGGACCCGATCTGTAGCCTACTGACCACGGACACAGAGCCTCAGCACTCTGTTGCATGTAGGCCTATCATTGTTTATTTCCATAACTAACTAATAACACAGGCCTATTAGTTAGCGCTGTTAGAAAGCGTTTCTAAGCTGTAAAGAGTGCCTTTGTCACGGGTTAATAAATCACTCACTAATGCTGCTGGATATTAAAATGAAAACATCTCTCCGGCTGGTGAGTCATTACTAGTCAAGGCAGTCATCCGGAAAGTGTCACAGGTTTCTCACTTTCTCATGAGCCAAAGTTATTAGCTAAATGTAAGTAACAATGAGAGCCTTCAGGCCTTTAATCGTAGCCTACATGTGAATAATTATTATTATTATAATTATTATTCGATTATTTGATCCAGATTCTCTGCAGCTCTTTCTAGAAGGTAAGCGGTCAAACAGTGCACTGTAGAGTGTGCCTGCTGAACTTAGGAGCTAAAAACTTCAAAGCAAAGTGTGAGGAGGATTTTTCAAAACCTGGCAACCCCAAATCGTTGTTCACATTCATGGCCTATTACTGATCTATAAAGCAGAGATTCATAAAGCCATTAATTTCAACCTTTAACCCCATCATAAAGATTGCAGCAATTGTGTAGGCCGATAGGATTACCTTTCCATTCCCATCCTGTAGCCTGTGAAAATCAACTTGAAATGTGTTAGCAGTAGGTAGGCCTGTTCCATCAAGGTGACCGTCACCTCTTTTTATTTATTGGAACTACGCAGTAACAAGTTTTGACAAATGTGAGCATGCAGGCGTGATGTTCCTCTGAACCGTCGAAACGCTCGGTGCAGCACAGGTCAGTACGTTCACTTGTTAATGATCACAGTTTTCCTTCATGCCTCTAATTGTCTGGCTGGATTGCCTCAATGCAATACACACGAAAGTCCAGCTACAAGCAAGACAAGTCAAAGCATCAGAGCTATAAAAGCAATAAAACATGTTCAAAATTCATTAAGGATGGCGTAGAAAATGTCAGCAGTAAGCTTTGGGCGGTACCACGGTGTATCAGGGTATTTAGAAATCCTAAAAGTATGACTTTCAATGCATTCAAAACAGAC
>NC_060151.1:2260066-2333290 GCF_021292245.1 Micropterus dolomieu | reverse complement strand
AACCTGGCAACCCCAAATCGTTGTTCACATTCATGGCCTATTACTGATCTATAAAGCAGAGATTCATAAAGCCATTAATTTCAACCTTTAACCCCATCATAAAGATTGCAGCAATTGTGTAGGCCGATAGGATTACCTTTCCATTCCCATCCTGTAGCCTGTGAAAATCAACTTGAAATGTGTTAGCAGTAGGTAGGCCTGTTCCATCAAGGTGACCGTCACCTCTTTTTATTTATTGGAACTACGCAGTAACAAGTTTTGACAAATGTGAGCATGCAGGCGTGATGTTCCTCTGAACCGTCGAAACGCTCGGTGCAGCACAGGTCAGTACGTTCACTTGTTAATGATCACAGTTTTCCTTCATGCCTCTAATTGTCTGGCTGGATTGCCTCAATGCAATACACACGAAAGTCCAGCTACAAGCAAGACAAGTCAAAGCATCAGAGCTATAAAAGCAATAAAACATGTTCAAAATTCATTAAGGATGGCGTAGAAAATGTCAGCAGTAAGCTTTGGGCGGTACCACGGTGTATCAGGGTATTTAGAAATCCTAAAAGTATGACTTTCAATGCATTCAAAACAGACGCTCCTCTTTCTAATAAACTGCTACAGAGATGGTGTATTGAGCTGATGTAGTGTAGTGTACGTCCTCAATTTGGGCAGACTACACCAGAAATTGCCTGACATGTACAACACAAGACATAACCCCCTTCATTTTTCCATCTGGGAAACACACACACACACACACACACACAGGAGCTTCAGCTGCAGCTTTTCTTCTCCGACAGACTGTAACCTACACTGTACATTTACTGCTGAACTTCCCCGCTCAACTTTTGCTCTGCTCCGCTGCATTCACCTGCCGCTCGCTCTCTCTCGCTCAGCCTCATGAATAGTGAACAAGACAATTGACTCTTCTGCTGTTTGGGAATTTGGGTTTAGCCCACTGATGTGTCGGTATCCACAGCGTCAACAACTCCGGCAAGAATCTATGGAAGAAAGCGCTTATTTCCTATCGGTTCATTATTCTGTGGGCCATAAGCATTTAAACCCAGCGTGACTTGTCTGAGCAGGCTACATGCTATACATGCTACTATGAATTCTATCACCACACTTGCCAAGCCTCACGATTTACACGAGAGACTCCACTCCTGGGGTTAATTCTTCAGATTTCCCGTATTTCTCCGATTTACAAGCAGTAGCAGTATTTGGCCATTTAACAGACATATTTTATTTGTGTGCTGTTTTAAGAGTGTAGGCTCATTTCATCAGCAACGCACTACCAACTAACCATGGCTGGTCAGATAAATGACCATTGCAGTTTTAGTACTTGATTACAGATCTCAAAAAACTTTGTTGTCACTGGCCACGTTTTCTTTTGAATGTGGTTTTTCTACCCTCGAGGCGTCCGTTGCTTCAGAAAGCCACGGTTAGCTGATGTTTGTGGCAGAAGCAAGTTCACGTCAGCTACAGAGATAGGGATTTTGCTGTCAAAGCCAAAAAACAGCTGAGCTACAACTCTGTTTTGGACACTACAGTAAAGGCGAAAGTCCTGTTACAGGCAGTAACAAGTCTTCACATTAAAGGAACAATACCACACTGTTTGTAAAATCTGTGCAGACAAATGTAGTGGAGTAAAAAGTACAATAACTGCCTGTGAAATGTGTTGAGTAAATGAAATTAGTTATGATCCACCTCACACAGACCTATCTTACTGCAGGATTTTGTAGCACTCCTGAATGAATGTACAGCATCTTTTCTATTCCCACAGTCCTACTTTGTGTCAGACTACGACCCCACCATCGAAGACTCCTACACCAAGATCTGTACCGTGGACGGAAAGGAGACCCGGCTTGACAGTAAGGCCCCGTCACACTGGACATGAATCCGTGCTTCATGCTGTTTGTAAGAGTGATTGCAGGGTGTGTGGAAGGCTTTGTTTGAAAGCAGAGGGTGTGTTTCACCCTGATGTGATATGACACAGGCAGTGTGTTTGCTCTCTGGATGTTTCATTCCCTTGTTAGGACTTGTACTTGGCCAGTGTTGCTGCATGGAGTCAGGCTGTGGGCCACACTGCTGTTTCACCACACAGTAATATGTGAATCATCAGATGTATACAGATGAACACTGCAGAGCTGCTGTTTGTCTGGCTCTCTTTATCTGTTTCCACTTGTGTTTACAGGACTGGAGATCTGACTCCGGTTTTAGAATCTCCTCTGTTTCCTTAGCAAACACTACTGAAGACCCCATGAGACAGATGATATTTAAGCTTCTCTGTGAACAGAGGCAGCAGGAAGTCATTATCTCTAAAGGATTTGATTTGGATATTTGGAGCGCTTATTATGTCTCCCAGTGTCTTCACAGATGTTGCAACAACACATGTTGCTGTGGGTGGTGTAAAGGGAGGGCCCTGCACATTATTACACACAAGTGCTCCGTCTAGTCACTGGCTCATGCAGCGTTACATTACGTTGTATTCAATCCCTGGAAAAACCCAGATGGTTGTTAAAGAAAACTTTCTGTTTTAAATGCATTTCCAAACCCCTCAAAGACTCTTCTAGCTATCTAGATAAAAATAAAAGATCTATAACTCGTTTCTTAAGTTGTGACTCTGTTTCCTAATCCAAACAAAGACGGTATCTTGAAATCTCACTGACTGATCTGTACGACATGAACCAAAATCTGAAAGTTTTGTTATCATTGTTTTGTCTATATTAGCGTTTCTTTCCATTATTTATTATCCTGGCATACAGTTAAGTATCTTTTGGATCAGCAAATAGAGTTCCAACTTATAAAGCTCATCACAAAGAATTTTTATTGAGCAGATGTGTTTTTATCCAGATTCGACCATATGGGGTTTAGACAGCTCTTCAGAGGTCAAGCAGGTCAAGGTCAACAGCTTGATCACCCGCTCCTTCAGTCTGTGTGTTGAAGTGTCCTTGGGCAAGATACTGAACCCAAAATGCTCCCGATGGCTGTGCCATTGGTGTGTGAGTGTGTGTGTGTGTGTGTGTGAATGATTAGTTTCTGTTTCTGTTGAGCAGCTGGCACATTGCATGGCAGCCTCTGCCATCACTGTATGAATGTGTGTGATTGGGTGAATGTGACATGTAGGGTCGAGCGCTTGGAGTGGTGGCAAGACTACAAAGGTGCTATACAAGAACAAATCGTTTACCGTTAATCATTCAGAAAAAACAGACGCTTAGCTTAGTGGCACGATTGTAATGATAAAACACAAGAGACACAAACTGGGGCTTCCCTCCACCCACGCATCTTAACAGTACAGTCAGGACACCTTCATCTTCCAACCATGTCGATGTTTCAGCACAACCATTATAAACATGAACCAACACCAATAACCACATCTTAACATAACTAGCAAATGCTGTTTCCTGCATCATTCATGTGTTCCAGCTTTGTCTGTTAAGGACTGGTCACGACAGGCAAGTACTGCATTTTAATAAAATGTGTGTGTGTGTGTGTGTGTCTCAGTCTTGGATACAGCAGGTCAGGAGGAGTTTGGGGCGATGAGGGAGCAGTACATGCGCTCAGGAGAAGGCTTCTTACTGGTGTTTGCGCTCAACGACCGGGGCAGGTAATGGAAAGTGTTGGTGTCTGTGTGTGTGTGTAACTTTCACTTACAGATGGGTGCTTCTAGCTTAACATGTTCCTCAGAGATGGACACAGGTTGCTGAATGGTTCCTGTGTTATGACGGTCTGTCTTCCTGCTAATGAGGAAGTGCAGCGAGCTGGTGGTGAGACTGACGTGAGGACTCGCTGTCCAGCTGTTATTTACACAGAGGGAGTGCACTCAGTATCAAGGATATCTGCACATTTGAGTGCATTCTGTTACAACAAAACCACAAACTCGTTTAATGCACATGTCTCACACACACACTCTAAAAGTATGTGAGAAAATAGTCTGTGTTGCAAAACATTTGCTGGGGGATTGGTAGGTTGTGTCAACCCCTGTTCTGTGTAGCTTTTGAAGTTTTCATGTGGTTTGCAGCTGAGCTGAATGTAAACCAGTATATTTTCCGGCTGTATTAACGGGGTCTGTCAGTTCATTAAATAAAGACCCTGCGCTTCACCACGCCAAAGCTCTGTGGTTAGTCGTTCACACCTACACAAATATTCATCTATACGGCACAGTCTTGTGTTGGCATTGGCAGTATTGTGTTGGCATTGGCAATATTTTCTCTTGTGTCAACGGAGTGGGGGTTTTCAGACAGTAGTGACTTTTGTAATTCCTGTGCACATGTAAACATACCCAGACATGACTAACTGAAGGAGACCTGTTTAATGACTGGGTCAACACCGGTTTTGGGAAGATTTGATTGGTTGTTATTGTTTCTGTTTCCTGTACATGCACTGTGTTCTTTCCTGTAAATCAGAATCGTTGATTGTTGACACTGCGACTGCTCACTCTCTCCTCCCAACAGCTACCATGAGGTCCAGAAATTCCACACCCAGATCCTGAGAGTGAAGGACCGAGATGACTTCCCCATGGTACTGGTTGGTAACAAGGCTGACTTGGAACAGCAGAGAGTGGTAAGTAACACCCTCATGCATCTATATGGTGTCAGGTAGCTTTCCCATTGTTCCTGGAATATGGTGGAGTGCAGACATATACCATGCAACTTCCATTAAAAGCCTAGTCTCAATTAGAAGCCTGTCCCTTTTACTGGCCTGTGTGGCTACATGTTTTGACAAATAAACACTGGTCTCAATTAGAAGCCTGGTCTGGTTTTTATAGAAGTTCTTTGGATGTATAAAACCTTTTGGAGGCCACCGTGTCACCTGCTTGAGGTAGTTCTGCTTAGATCGTGCATACCAGTATAAATGTTTAAACTTTTGTCAGTATGGACATGCTACACATTGGTTTCATTCTCCACAGTTCAATCATTTTACAGAAACAATGAGCACCAAAGTATAATTCCTTCAGATTTACCGTACCGCACTATACCCTTCCGCCTGTCCCAAATACAGGCAGGGTGAGTTCAGTGATTTAAGCAAATCAATGCCCGGGATGGGAAGTTTTACTGTATAGTCAAATTGACAACACCAATTTATCTGCATATATCATGGAAGCAACAGAAACCTCTTACTTTGTGGCTGTGGCTCAGGAGGTAGAGCGAGCCATCCACTACTCAGAAGGTCTGTGGTTCAATCCCAAGCTCCTACAGTCAGCTTGTTGAAGTGTCTTTGAGCAAGATACTGAGCTCCCAATGGTTCCCGATGTGTGTGTTGGTTCCTCTCTAGTCTGCCATCAGTGTTTGAAGGTGAATGCGATCACTCAAAGCGGAATACCAGAAAGGCGCTATACAAGTACAGACCGTTTACCATTTATTACAGCCCAAGCACAAAACGTGTTGAAATGGAAGGATTTTTTTTTCTCTCCTATGGGCATGGCTGTAGCAAAATGGCTCCATAGTGCCACCTACAAAATTTAAACCAAGGAGTACATTTATCATCCCAAGACACAAAAAAGACCGGCAGTCAGCCATTTTGAATTCAAAGTGCAATTTTTGCTATTTACAGGCTCTGTACTTTAACAAACTCCTCCTACATAATTAACTATATCAACTTCAAATTTTCACAGTGCAATCTAAACCCTTTGGCAATAAAAGGTTCACTGAAGGGTGTGTCCGTGGGATGGCGTGGATGTTTCTCCAGGAAACAGGAAGTTGTTGTAACTTTAGTGTACGTGCTCAAATCTGTACCAAACTTTACTTGTTTAATAAGGGTCCCGCCTCTCTTAATATTCAGTCGTATTCATAGCGCCACCTACTGGCAAAAGGAAATGACAAGTTTCATGCTGTGATATAATACTATTGGCAGGTTGACCACAACCACTTCACATTTGGCGAGAAAAGCCTTAACACATAGATGATTCTTTGTGAAGCTTTTCATTAAAAGTTGTTGTAACTTGAGTATCCATTATCCAATCTGCCCCAAACTTCACATGTAAGACTCAAGGCCCGACAACCGCTACATGCCCCCGAAGCCAAGTATCCTTACCACAGCCATCACCGAGTGTGTGCCTAAACTAAAGATATTGATTGCATTGATATGCATGTCGACCGGTTAACCCTACAGCTGCGGACATCGGCCGTGCTAGCAGACAGGGTTAACCTCCTTCGGTTGCTGTGCATTACCACCACCACTACACTAGAATGGCGTTGTAGCAAAAGAACTGCGGTCCTAGAACTGCGGTCCCAGGATTGCGGGGGTCCTGAAACTGCAGCTACATAATATTGACGTTGTGGGCCACACTTGTAGAAGTGGGAGGTACCGTATGATTTGTGGGTGTTCTCTAGCGCCACATAGGGGACATAGGAAGTGACGTTCAACTCTTTTGTGCAGTGTCCAAAACACTTGTAAATTCAGAGCCATGTCAGCCGACCTACGGTACGTGCGCTGCAGCACGCCCCGACCAGTGTGAAGGTGCAATTCATCGCAGCTGGCAGCTTTCATTTTAGCTATATGTTTGGTTTTTTTTGTAGAGGGAAGCGAACCCAGTTTCAGACATATGCTCCTACATTTGTTATTGAAAGCTTTTATCTTCTGTCTGGGCTAATCTCAAAATACAGTAACATACAGGTCATTGTATGCTTTGTCTGCAGATCTCCAGGGAGGATGCTCAGGCGTTTGCCAGAGAGAACAGGATCCACTACATGGAGTCTTCAGCCAAGAATCGCTATAACGTGGATGAGGTCTTCTTGGAGCTAGTGCAAATTATCAGGTATAGTTCTTATTTAGTTTACCTAAATTTAGTTACAGGAGGAGGAGAACAGGGAGGCAGACAGCACAGGAGGAGGAGGAGAACAGGGAGGCAGACAGCACAGGAGGAGGAGGAGAACAGGGAGGCAGACAGCACAGGAGGAGGAGGAGAACAGGGAGGCAGACAGCACAGGAGGAGGAGGAGAAGAGGGAGACAGCCAGCACAGGAGGAGGAGAAGAGGGAGACAGACAGCACAGGAGGAGGAGAACAGGGAGACAGACAGCACAGGAGGAGAACGGGGAGACACAGGAGGAGTGGTAGAGAACATAGGCCTAGTTGGAACAGACTTTGTGATGATGAGAAGATGGTTTTGTTCATCATCTCCTTGCGAACTCAATCATGAACGACTTTCTCTTTGTCCTCTTCTTCATCATCCACAGAAGGTTTCAGGAGATGGAGTGTCCTCCTCCTCAGGCTCAGCACACAGGCAAAAAGAAGAGTGGTGGTTGTCCCTGTGTCCTCCTCTAAGTACTGTTACCATGGACACCAAAGCCTCGTCTTTCTACAGCTTGTCCAAAAAGGAGTGTGTGTAAATGTGTGTGTGTGTGAGAGAGAGAGAGAGAGAGAGAGGGTGCATCATTTTTTTCCAAATGGTTTAATTTGCACTTTTGCCAAAAAGCATCTTTTAAATCAGTATAATCTTTTATTTTATTTTAACAAGAGGATCTGAAGGGAGAGGTACCAGCAGCAGCAGTTAGTTAGTTTGGTATAGAAACAGGAAGTCAGTGCTGTGGGCAGGGTACTAGTGACACGGAGTGTCCACAATTAGAAATATCATCACACTGTCTCTTGTTGTAGAAATGACCAAACTGCTGTTAGAACGGACAGGTACAGATGTCAGCAGTGATGTCATCACCACACAGCTGACTGTGTAAGGGATATCACCCGAACAAATTTCTATGAATACTATGTCTTTAATGTACAAAAATGTGCATGTAACATTTCTACTTGGCACGCACGCCCACAGACAAGACACAGCGTCCATGTGCTGTCATGTTCCAGGCCTCCTGCAGGGGGCAGCAGAGCCGAGGAAACGTAGCAGCAGTTCCAGACTGTAGTTGTGTTTCCAGCCGCTGTGTTTGTCTTTTGTTGCCTCCTCCCCATCTTTCCACTTGTGTTGCTATAATGAGACAGAATACTGAAAACATTAAAAACCAGGTGAATTCAAGGGCCTGATCAGATTGTACATGATCCAGATCAGACTGTTTCAGTACGGGAACTCCTGGTGCCTTGGTCTCTCACAGCCTACACTAGCTGGATGAGGAAGTGTATAAATTGGATAAATGTCAGGTTACATGAGATCATGACAGAAGAATGTGTTTCTGTGTTTGCACATTTCAACATTTGACACAAATACGCCCTCAGTGTTCTTTTGTGGACTGCTACTAATTTCCCATTCATTTAGTTTTTACACCCGCATCATCAATGTGTAAAGATGTTTGGTGACAGAAATCAACACTGACCACAAAGACAACACAGTTGTAATGAACTGCTAGCAGGTTAAAGTTCATTCTTCACCTTAAGTGCATACAGCAACAAAATAGTCAAGCTCAAGGTTCACTTACTAGCTTTCTCCAGAGCTATCAACTGCTTCGAATTGTCTTCATGGGGAATTCAAGTTGTTGAGAAGATTCACTTGTCATCACATGACCTAAGTGTGGAACTTCATTCACATAATGGCAGGGGGTCATATGGGTGGAGATGGAAAACCCTGCCTCTCTTCTAAGATGGCCTCTGGTGTCAGACCTGAATGATCTCTGACTCCTGCTCAATGTCCTCTGGTCTCTCATCCAGGCTCCTTGTGTTCCCCACAGCTGTTGCACGTCGGTCCTGACTTTAGGTTGTAGCAGCAGATCTTAAGATGATGAGTGGATGGAGGTGCTGGCTCTGTGAGACTTGGAGACTCTGGTTAGATGTTCTGCTTCTGCGGGTCCCTGGTCACCATATATGAGCTGTTGCCAAGTGACTTGCATTTTTCAACGAAGCCATCTCCATGACAACTGAGCAAGTGTTATTTACTAACGAAGACAGGGATATGAGGTTGAAACTTGCTGAAAAGCTAATAAGAGGGCTTTGAGTTAAGACTGTGGGCGGGAAGATGTGCTTTTTCAGTCTTGACGGTGTGTAATATTCTAGTATTTTCCAACATATCACATTTGAGATTTTTATTCCCTGTATTCCTGGAATACAGGGTGTGTTTGTTTGTTCTTTTTTCCCACTATTATTTCATTTGGACTCCGAGGTGCAGCCTAACTTTACAGACTTGTGAGATCTATGCCCCCACCCCTGCTCCCAATGCAGTAGCCCCAACCAACCAGTAGAGGTCACTATTGCAGCCACAGAGATGAGCAACCGGCAGTCCTCCCCATCTTGCCATACACAGATCTTTGCCAATTGCACATCCAGACAAGATGATCCAGGGCCTGTGGTGTCATGTCCTGTGATCTTTAATTGGTAGTGCAACAATCAAAAAAAAAACCCAATCCAATTCACATCTTCACGCACCTTCTTCATTGCTTTTTATTTGCATTGGAGGATTAACTCAAGATGATGCACACAAGAAAAAAAAAATCTCAGTATTTTTTCAAATCCAGTTTGATATGTGACCTTTGTAATGCTTTGGGCTGTTTGGTTTCTCTTCTTTTTCTTTTTCATGAGAATTCCTATTTATATCTACCTTACCTATTCACATCATCAGTTTTATATTGAAATAAAAGTCAAACCCTTTTATACATGATTAAAACATTTACTCAAACTTGTCTTTCTGTTGTGTCCTCTTATTTTTTCTGACTCAGCTTTAAGAAATTTTTTAGGGCCTTAGGGATGATCTAAAATCCTTATATTTGGATTTTGTTGTCTCCGTGAATGGCTTTGGGGAAAAGATCATACGTTATACATCTGAAGGTGTTAGTTTGGTCATATGAGAGACTATGCCCTGATGTGTACACTGTGTATGGTGACACTGCACCATTCTGGAAGTTGCAATTCAAAAAATTAAATGTATGTTTTGTGCTAACTGGAAACCAACAGGTGCTAGTCAATGTAAAATAGTATCTGTCTCCCTGTTCTCCTCCATGTTAGTGGAGGAGTTGAGGAAGAGACACAAGGAGAGAGAAGTCGAGGTAACAGGCATTAAAGGAAATGAGACATTCAGAGCCCTCATTTTAAAGCAACGTCAATTAAATATAACATGTGGCACAGATGCATCACCTGCCCATGTTCTGTTCCAGCCTATGATCTCTGTCAGAGGAGTGGGTCAGCTGTCAGCACCAAAACACAAAGGCTCCGGATCATTTCCTCACAATCCACAAACATGTCTGTCAACATTATGACATGGAGAAACATGTCAAGGTCGCAGTAAACATTATAAGGTATGTTGAGAGCAACAATATGGTCACAACTGAAATGATAAACTTGACAGAACATAGCTACGCACCAGAGGAAACACTTAAACGTTTAACTCTGATGGAGCTCAGGACTGATCAGGAGGACGGCTGCTTTCGGCCAAACAGTTTCACTGTATGAACCTGGACTGTGTAGAAGAACACTAACCTAATTAACTTTAGATGTGTCGGCGTGTCCCGCTGACAAATTTAAATAACTGATGAAGTTACGCTGCTGTGTGTCGTGCGTAAATGGGCACAGTGTCACCTCACCCTATTCCACCCACCCGCTATTAATCCAAATGGTCATTTTTAAGACCGTGCATCACTGGCCTATAGCCTATATTTAGCTATCGATCAAAACATTATATAGGCTAACAGCATATAAAGGTTCAATGTCATTAAGGAATATCATCTTAAAAAACCTATGAATCGCTGTAGAGAACCTGCTCCCGTCATGGGCTGTATTTTCTGGCCGTGTCACGCCTCTTTTAAACGTCACAGGTGCAGAAAAGGCTTCCGCAAAGGATCCACCGGTGCATCCTCGCTCATAGCTCCTCCGCCAAGCCCCCTCTCCTCTCTCCTCGAGATGCATTTGTGGAATTGAGACGTCCTTCAAGATGACGTGCTGAGATCGATATCCGGGTCACATGCAGGAGGACGGAGGATCGAGGAGGCACAAAGTAGAGAAACGAAAAGAGCCCGGAGAGCGTCCCCGTAACCATAGTAACCCACTCTGTGCGCGAGGAGAGGGAGAGAGCTGACTGAGATTACTGTGAGCAGCGTGCAGGGGAGTGTATGGAGCTAGAATTGTGTCTTTATTACATGCGAGAAAATAAATGATCTGAGAGAAGAAAAAAAAAGTTTGAGAGAAAAAGTTATCACACTGATAGCAAAAAAGCATTTCATGAGAGAAAAAATAATATTTGTTCGGTTCACCTAGTAGGATGCATCTATTTAGGTGAACCGAACAATGCTGTAATGGTTCAGTTGGACTCCCAAGACAAGACGATGCTCACCCGACTGGCCAATAGGAACGTGGCCCCGCCCATGACACATTTTACACAGCGAAAGCAAAATCCTGACACAAGAGCAAGAAATTGCATGAGAGCAAAGAAAAGCGTTTTGAGAGAGACACTTTTTTTCTCCACACTGATAGCAAAAAATATATATTTGAGAAGTAATATAATTTTAAAGTATTTTGAGAGAGATTTTTTTTCTCAGAAATAATTTATACAAATTTAAATTTTATATATTTTTGATGTTCTATGAGAAAATACTGAGAAATAATTTTTTGCTATTGGTATGAAAACTTTTTCTCTCAAATATTCTTTTTTCTCTCATGAAATGCTTTTTTGCTATCAGTGTGATAACTTTTTCTCTCAGATCATTTATTTTCTCGCATCTAATAAAGACACAATTCTAGCTCCATAGATTCACACACTCACACGCCACACCTTGTATTTCTCACGCTGAGAAGTAGGCCAACGAAGTCGTTATGTTTTTATTATATAGTGGCCTGATTAATAGACGATCATTTTTCTGCAGAGTTCATAGCTTTCTCTGTACTAAACGCCAGAGCCGTTAAGCCGATCAGAAATTCAAATGTGTTGTTTCCGGGTAAATTCCGTGATCCCGCTGCAAGCACGTTCCTTACTAACATGGATGCGCGTGCACACACGGAGTGAGTGGAAGTTGGAAGCGCAAGAACCGATGGATGCGGTAACTGTAGGTGCCGAATCTTTTTTTTCTTGGAAGAAATCACTTGCCTGTGATCAAAGAGCAGCTGATGTTGTATAGTTATAGTATATGTTGTAGTATCCTGTAGCCAAATTCATGCTAAATGATTACTGACGCAGACAAAAACTCTCCAACCTCTTACAACCAGAAGCTTTGGCTTTTTCACCCAGTGGTGAACAAAGTTACTTAGGCATATTCAGATCCTTTTTTCTTTTTCTTTTAATAAAAGTGCTAATAGGCCTACCTCACTGTAAAAATACTCAAGTAGGCCTACTGCATTGAAAAGTTAAGTAAAAGTATGTTATTAGGCTATAAGCAGGAAAATGTAAAAGTAGCCTATTAAAAATAAAAGTAGCCTACTCAAAGCAGAAAGACAAATGTCCCATATGACTGTTTACTACTAATACTATTAGCCTATATATCATATCATTAGATTATTATTCCTTATGCATGAATGAAGTTGGTTGTGGTTTAACTACTTTTATCAGGCTATTAATGAATATTTTTAGTATTAATCAGCTGATTATTTTCTCCATTAATTGTAATAAATTCTGAAAATAGTGTGAGCCCTGCGTGACACCTTGCATGCTTATTTTGTCAGTCCAAACCTCAAAATCAATAAAAATACATATAATAAAAACATCATATTTAATATAATTATATAAAAACATCATATTTAAACTCTCTAAAAGCCTATTTCTTAAAGTAACTAGTAATTGAAGGGCAAGTTCTGCAATACTACAGGAGGCCTATGTGTACCTATACATTGAGCACTGCTGTTCATTGGGCTCATTTGGGGCCAAATCTCTTTTTATTTTTGATTGGCTATATTTGTTTTTTTTAAATATAAGTAGGCCTATCAATTGTCTTTTATCAGATTTACCTATTTTTATAATTTCTATTTGTTCGGGTCAATTATAAACTATAGGACAAATTTAACTGTTAGTAAAAACTTGAGAGAATTGGCTGGGGCCGCTGCTGCAAATATTTGAGTGGCTCCTCCTCTAACACGCGTTATCTCACGCCAAACTTGGTTGTGTGCGTGATACAGTCAACACCTCAAATAAAGTGTTTGAACAAACCCAGCTTCATTATTCAGTACACCGCTTTCGTTCGTTCGTTTCGCTAATGAACTGGCAACTGAGTGTACACACACACACACACACACACACGCACACACACACACACACACACACACACACACACATACACACACACACACACACAACTGGTGGACAGAAGAAGGAAGCAAAGACAGCAGTGTGTACAGTTGGACAGGCAGACAGGCAGGTTGGTGGTGGTTCCTCCCTCCAGCTGTATGTTGTCCAACAGGTTTGTGACGAGACTTTTCTCTCAGGTAACAAGTACTTAATGGCCTGGCGGTTTCACCACTGAACTCAGCATAAACAACGTCAGTTTCAGGTAATACTGGTGCCTCCGTGTTTCTGAAACTCCAGAAGAAGTGTCGTTCTCTCCTGGACTCGCACGGAGCAGACTGTAGCCAGGTGAGGGGGCCACAGCATTGGACTGGACAGGTGAGTTCTGGAGACTCTTCCTCAACATCCTCATGTTGGCGTCCTCCCCACAGAAACTCTTCCTTGTCATTTCCCGTGTAGTGTTCTTGCTTCAATGGCAGCCTTGTCAGCGGTCTGGATTGTCGTGCTGTCCCTGCAGAAGCTGGCCCACTGCTCGGTCGCCTACAGAGGAGCTCCAGGTAAACCACACCACTTGTCATGCACAGTCGGTCACTTTAAACACACAACGTTTTAAACTGTAAATATACCAACCATTTTATTTGAATTCATTTTATGTGTCGTGTTTCTAAAATAAATGTATCTATTAAAGGCTCACCTCCTGCCCCAGTGCATGTTCTACCACTCTGAGGTTATACCTGTTATGACATTCAGGATGGTATATTAAGTTTATATCAGCATTGTTTTTCAAGCATTGGCACCACAAGCTAAGGTCAAGAGTAGTTTAGTTCAACTTTCACAAGTTTGTTTGAACTGTGAACTATTTTAGCTAATGCAGGGCCGGTCCTGACAGTGTTGGAGCCCCAGGCGAGATTTGAAATTGCCCCCCCACCCCCCCAGCAACAGCATTGGTTTGGTTTCAACGGTGGAGAGGACAAATGAAGAGGAGGGTCTGGGGGACCTCCATCCAAACATTTTAAGCCTTAAAATCTTCATTTACTGCATTCTGGTAAAAATCCCTGCACCAATTTATAGTGGAAAGGTCTATATAAAGGAAAACGATATTCAGGCAGCAGGAGACAATTCAAAATATTAAAAAAGTAAATATAATGCTTTAAGGCTTTCAGGCATTCTGTAGCTATTGCTTTTAAATAGGCTGTTTTCTCCTGTAGATCTACTTTTCCAATTTAACAAAATCTAAATTTAGTCTTCTTTCCTCTTTGTGTCTTTGTTTGAGGAAGTAACCTCTTTAAATGTGCATGTGCCAGCTTTTCACCTAAATGATAAATGAATTCATTTTAATTCAATTAGAAACTCCTGGACTTTAATAGCTCCTGTGTTTCAGCAGCTTTTCTGCTCATGTTCAAAACTTCCTGCACATTTAGAACCTCTCCAACATATCTGTGTTCTCTGAGATGTCCAGAAAAAAAAGTCGCAATATTACAAGACTATCATCTAGGGCTGACCCCAACTAAGGATTTACATAGTCGAATCAGAATTGTCAAGTGTTGCCTATAGTAGAATCATGTACTGTGTTTGTGTGCAGCTACTGTGAGTGTTTTCTCTCTCTGTCTATCGCCTGTGATTCACTGGTCTTGTGCAGAGTGTAGCGTCAGCCCTACTATCATCATTTAATGAGAATTCACAATATTTTTTAGTCTACCTGCCCTATACTCTGCTGTGCATTATATTATTGCTCCGCTGGTTGTGGCTATCCCCTTTAGACCATTTGACCGACAGAGCGTGGGAAATCTCGCCACAAATGCACACGTGTTAACGTCAGCACCTCAGATAAAGTGCAGCTAACAGTCCCAAACAGAGCAACGTTGCACCTCAGTTTTGAGATGTTTATATTGCAAAACCCTATCAGCTATGTTACCACTTGTTACAGCTGTCTGGGCTCACAGCGCGAGGTGCACTTGATTACTGTCACGGCTTAAGCAGGTGTCGCATCAGCTGGGAAAAATTGATTCACGCCAAGCCGAAAACTTTCTCTTGCGGCGCCCCGACATTTTGCACCGTAGGCAACCGCCTATGTTGCTTATGCCACGGGCCGGCCCTGAGCTAATGGGCTTGGGACTTTATTGACTGATTGATTGTATTTTCATTTTAGTCCTCTGACTGACCATTTTCTTTTTATCCAACAAAGGTTAAAGTCAAGGGCAACTGGACTTGGTTGAAGATACTGGAAGATGTTTCGTCCCTCATCCAAGGGACTTTTTCAGTTCAAGTCCAGTTGCCCTTGACTTTAACCTTCGTTGGATAACTATGACCTGGATGACTGAAAATCTTCACAGACATTTTCTTTTTAGTTCTTTTTTCTCTACATTTAGCAGTTTGGTCATTTCAGTGAGGAACACATTTTCTTTCCGCTTCATCTCCTCTTTTCTTCTGGAAACAACTTTGCTAGTCCCACACACTTTCACATGTTGAAATGTTCTCCTTCTGGGCAAAGCAACAAATCCCACGGAAAGACCCAAACCAACAACAAGTTAGTTCGTCTGACTCAGCTACTTTATTTGTAGCACTCAGTCCCCAGCCCATTAGTTCCTACGGAAGACATACATTTTTAAAAACACCTCACAAGTAGGCTATATAGTTTCATGTTTAAAAAGATTCCCTAAAACAGCTATTCACTGTAGTTTTTATCAAGCAAATAGGAGGAAATGGTGCATCTAGTGAGTATTTGGGGCAGCAGGATGGTGTTTGTGGGACTGAGTCAGAATAAACTACAGTGTGTGTGTTCATGGTGATGAAGTAACATGTCACCCAGTGCAACAGTGAGGCTCACTGATGTGTTTTTGTACAGTGTTTGGACAACAATGGAGCTCTATGGCTCAGAGAGATATCAGTTGGTTTGGCTCTCCACGTGAGATAAGAAAATGACAGGCTTTATCCTTTAAAGCTAGAAGAACATTGACCTCATTCATTGTTGCATCTGAAACCCTACGAGCCAAAACAGTGAAAAGGATTTTTTATCAAATGTCCTAATAACTTAATATTAATTTATGTATTGGGGTCTGCACTCAGTGTGAACAGTGTGTATATGGCCTGTGTCCTGCAGAAGATCCGGTGTTGCTGGATGAACAGTCAGCGACCTCCTTCCTGTCCCGCAAACTGCTCTTCAACAGCTGGGACTTTGAGCTGGTGACGCCTGGCAATCTGGAGAGGGAGTGCATAGAAGAGAAGTGTAGCTATGAGGAGGCCAGAGAGGTGTTCGAGGACGACGCTAAGACGGTAATGTCTCTAATGCTGTGCTCTCATATCCACCAGTTTTGGTCAGTTTAATCAAACAGATAGATAGAACAGTATGCTCTGTATTTGTATAGCGCCTTTCTAGTCTTTTCGACCACTCAAAGCGCTTTTTACATTACATCAGCATTCACCATTCACACACATTCATATACTGGCGGAACCCGCTAGGGGAAATTCGGGGTTCAGTATCTTGCCCAAGGACATGCAGCCCCTCCTACCTCCTGAGCTACAGCCGCCCCTCAACATTTATGTTAAACTTTGTGTGACAGTTGTGTGAACAGTGACGAGAATGCCTTGTAGTGTCATTATCCCTGCATTCTTGCATTTGCAGCTTTAGAGTGGCGAAAAACTGCAGGATACTCCATATAATTGAACTCCCAGTAAGTCTACCTGAACATACTTTAGAAAACATTTTTATTTTGCATTTGAAAAAAAGGACACATAGGAAACGTCCCCATAGCTTATTACACATGCTCTGTGGTGGCGGCTAGATGTTTCTTTTCTTCTGCTTCATTACATATTTTTTTGCTTCCATTTTTAGGAATCATTTTGGGCCAGTTATGTCAACAGTCAAGGTAATGCTTAAAAAGAGATATTTTCCATTATTGTAGTCTATGGGCAGAATGTAGTGTTTTCACATTAAAAATACATGCATAACAAAAAAATAATAATCATTGACATTATAATAATGTTACATAATGATTGCTGAAATCTTATTTATTCTATATGCCTGGTTAAAGGTGCATGCCCTGATTTTGTTATAGTGCTTACAGCTCCAAATTCTGTAATGTTTAATTTGGTCATACTAACATAAGCTAAAATATCATTTAGAATATTCTTTTAAAGTAGGCTTTTATCGTGAAATTCTTTATGAACTTTGTGTACTCAAAATACATTCTTATCATAGGAGGAAATCATGGGGGGGACGGGGGGGTCAAGTCCCCCCCTTTCTGATAATCAAAAGAAAACCAGTTAAATCCTCGGTAATGTTAAGTAAACTGGCAGAGCTGTTTTATGCACTTTAAACATTGGATGAACTGATTCTTGTCTTTAATCCAGGTGCTGCTGATGGTGCTTTCAGACCAAACGCAAATTTTATCTTTGCGACGCTTTCCTCGCGAGTACATTCGCTGCAAGTGTTCACACACAACGCGAGAAGGCGATTAGAACTCGAGTTGGAAATTTTCTACTCACGCGAAGGCCTTCATGTTGTCAGCACCGCCCCCTTCGCAAACAGGCTGCACAGCACCGTGTGCTTACAGATAGTAACCTCATGTCACAGCCACACACACAGGCTAAAACACATCTTAGAAGTTATTCACGAAAGTGAAGAAGACGCAACGTTATCTATTTACATCTGCAGAGAAACACACAGAAAGTGACGCTGTGGATATTGTAAAGCAGGGAGCAGGTAAAGCAACAGTGAACACAGCTGTTGGTGACGATGTCATTCACACCACGGTGGTATCAGTTCACATACAAATTTATGCCCATGATTCTTATGCTGCAACTTTAGCTTAGAACTGCACAGAAACTTTAGCACTAGCTCAGGGTTCACAGGTGTCATATTCAGTTCAGTCATCTGTGCATTAATTAGTGACTGACTAGCTGACTGACTGGTCTGAGAACTGTCTTAAGAAACAAAAGGTTTGATATTAATGATGTTTGTCTTTGAAGCAAATACACCCAGAGTGGATGTGGCAGGACTGGTGGCAGGGATCCTGGCTGTCGTAGTGTCTGCTATTTTTGCCATTGTGCTGGGAATCTACTGCTACAAATCCAAGAACAAGACTGGACAGAGGTCAGCACAGTAAGTTCACTCTGACATGGAACATTTGCAGCGAAATGTTTGCCCAGTTAACCTAGGGATGTGGAATAAATGATGACTGTGGTACATCAGGCCTTCCATCATGCCCTTAAGCTCTGACCAGAACACTTTAACGCTGCTGGCTGTGGAATGATATCTAACAGCTTCAGTGACCCCCTGACTTTTTGTGTAGCATCCCAATCAGAAGGTCATTTGACGACTGGCTTAAACTTGTTACAGTCTGTATAACAAGTTATACATGATACTCTGTCCTTCAGAGGAAAATTCTATGTTTTGCAGCAAAGGGTGTTATTCCTTGTGAGGTTAATTCATTCAAGTGAGTTATGATACAAAGGAAGCCCCAGTTTGGGCCTCTTGCATAATCACTTTTACATTTGATAAATTAGATGTGGTCATATTTTCAAAAACACAGCAACCTGATCTGAATGATAGCAGTATTCGGATAGCTCGCACAGTAAATGCTGGTCTGGTCAGTAATGGCTACTTCCGTTGGTCACATGAATCCTGATGTCTGACCCCATGAACCTTTTGAGGTACCGCCATCGATGAAAATGTCCACTTGCACACAACACAATCTATAAAAACAGGAAATCAAACATATTTATTATAAGATTTACAGAGCCCATTCATGTTTGCTTTAGCCTTGATTATCTCTGCAGTGACTTAATATCTTGTTGAATTCTTCTGAGATAATGTTCTGTATGTTGTCGTGTGTGCAGGTCCAGAGCTCCAGTGAGGATGGAAGCAGATGGGCTTCCAGCCCCAGAGATGGTGCCCCTGGCTGGGATAACCGTCCCAGGTCTACCCTCCTACAATGATGCTCTAAACAGCAGTGGGCAGCACGATGCCCCGCCACCTCCTTATTCAGGGTAAGTGGGCGTTCCAGTATGCACATGCTCCAGGCCTGTAGTGGTCCAAGGTCCAGCCAAAAGACGGATACAGACGCGGACCTACATTTAATCAGGTCCAGCACTGTTAATCTGTGGGACCTAAGCAGGATAAGTTTGGTGGCCCTGCCTCACAGTGGATAGTTTGCAGTCATAACCCTTATGCAGTTTATTTGTTTGACCAGCAACAGGAGGGCCGCGTTTTTTTTACTGCTTATTAAATACACTCACTGAAACTGTCAAAGTCAAACTGACTGACTGCGCATGCCATTTTACTTCTACTTTGTATAAAAAGAGGCAGCTCCAAACCTGCAGTATTAAAACATCGAATCTTGATGTAGCTGAATACAAAGAAGCTACTTTGATTTTATATATATATATTTTACAGTATTATCTATACATCAAGATAATAATTCGGCACAGTATGAAAAACTACCTAGTGCAAAACAACTTCAGTACAAAACAAATCACTGCAGTACACAGTAAATGTAATTGGCCAATGGCCACGAAGGGAACACTGTGCAAATACATGATTCATTCAACATTCAATAAAACATCAAGGACCCCTGCAAACCAAGTCTACGGAAGCCCTAAACGGCCATCAATTCAAATAATTTTACTCCGTTTTCTGGTGATAACAGGATAACAGGATAATTATCTTGGGATCTTGAGATAACAAAAAAGTTGTCCAACACAGGGGTCGGCAAGAACGTTTATTAATGGTAATTTCAGTGAGGATTTTAGTGTCACTGGTTAGCTCAGTGGTGGAGCACAGGACTCATAGGTAAAGAGTTGTGTGTTTGATCCCACTGAAGACCATTTTATTTCATTTTGTTTTTCATAATCCTCTTCAACAAAGTTCTTATAAAGACTGTTTCACAAGCTCATAATAAAGCACTTGTGCATCCCAGTGATTGGTCCACATTCATGTAAATGCTCTGTATTTGTATAGCGCCTTTCTAGTCTTTTTGACCACTCAAAGTGCTTTTACACTACATCCACCAGTGTTACACATTCATACACTGAGCCTAAGTGCTCAAACGGAAACTAACATTCACACTCATTCATACACTGGCGGAACAGCCGCCAGGGGCAATTCGGGGTTCGGTATCTTGCCCAAGGACACTTCGACACGCAACCAGGGGGAGCCAGGGATTGAACTGCCGGCCTTCCGATTAATGGCCAACCCGCTCTACTTCCTGAGCCACAGCCGCCCCATCAACCTATGGACTTCATTTCCCCATCATTCCCAGGCAGAGGAAATTCCTGCATTTCTCATTCTGGGGAATCCATTTAACATTACACATTTCCTGATGGCTATTTCATAACTTTTGAGATAGCCGTCGGGAAATGTGTTATTAGTTTCCCCTGAATCTCTTCATAACAACTTTGCTAAAGATGATAATAAAAAACACACAAAAGCAGAAAAAAAGTAATTGAGAGTGGGAGTCAAACACACAGTCCTTGGATTACGAGTCCTGTGCTAAAGAAACACACTTGCTGACCCCTGTATTCAGCTATGATTTGTGATCTCGAGATCACAAAATAATATCCCGTTAACACCAGGTTAACATGGGAAAACGGAGTAAAAAAAAAAATTGAATGGATGGCCGCTTAGGGCTTCCGTACAAGTCAGTCCTTACTTGGTCTGACAGCCATCACATCTGATGGCCACAGAGCAGGATCAGTTGGTGGAGCAGAGTTCCCACAAACAGAAGACGTCGGTTGGCATTCATCAGCAGTTACCTTTGGAGCTGTGGGGTAAAATCAGTTAGCTATTGTTTACACACAATTGAATTTCCCAACAGAGATAAAGACATAGTGGCAACAAACAGGAAACTTACCAACTGTTTCACTGGAACCTGTCATAGGGTACAAAGATGTGTCAGCTTGAGTGTGGTATGACAACGGATAATGGTAGGAAATAAAAACATTAACATTTGTTGTGATTAGTTACTTTATTAATTTAGAAGTCTATTATCTTAGCATTATCTTGATTATTATACTCATAGATTAGGTCAATTAGTTGTAATTTACCATTGGCAGCATATAGTTAACATACCAGCAATATTACCTGTTGTGGTAGAGTCCTCTTCAGCTGCTGTGTGGGACAATTCAAATAGTGGAACGTGCAGAGTAGATAAAACAAGATAGATCTCACAAGGTACAAGAACCCAACACAGTGCACTGTGATTTAGTTTAGTGTATTACTGTATTTGACAGGGACAGTGCATATTAGTAACGTTTATGAAAAAGATTTTTGTTTGTATTTGCTAGACTACATGTAGCTATGTAAGTGTACAGGTTGCACAAAAAAAAAAAATTCTTACCAGTGCTTTCATCATCTCTTCCACAAACATCCTTCATTATTGCTCCTGCAGAAGATGGTGAATATTGTTTTTACAATTATTGTGAATAGAAAATAATGCTACATATAGGGCCTATATATATTATGTGCCTTCTTTTGCATTCCAAGTAAACATATCATATCTTCTTTTGAAGCCTCTTTCTAGGTATGAAAACACAGCCTGTCAAACCCTCATAGATCGTGCTGCTCTGCAAATACGCTCACAAAGATTTTTCCTCTCTTTGACCACAGGAGTGTGCCATCAGCGCCGGGTAATCCAGGAGAAAATGAATGAGAGGGCTGGCAGAGCCTCGTTATTATGGTTGATGGGCATCTGTGATTTGAGTGAACTTTTAAATGTTGCATGTTTTTTTGAGATACTGTATTTATGAGTGAAGTTATGACACAATCCCAGAACAGGACACTGCTGCCAGTATGATCTGCATATTGGCTGGCCAGTAGTCTGTCCACTACAGATTTGATGTTTTAAAGTGGGTGCAGCTTAGGGTGGATAGCATTTTGTCTGTACACTCAACTGTGTTCCTCAAGAAAACCCAGATATGTTTATATAATAAATGACATAACAGTTACACATGCCTCCAGTCATTTTATGATCCATCTACTGTAACTTGTCAATGCATGTGTAGGCTATACACAACTCAGGAGGATGTCAGCCCTCATTCTTTACATGTTGCAACAGTTTAATAGAGAAATACAGCTGGCTACAGAAGCTGAGCTCTTTCACCAGACTCAATTCCACAATGCTACACCACACTGCGCTGCTGTGCATGACAAATTGTGTGTGTGTGTGTGTGTGTGTGTGTGTGTGTGTGAGAGAGAGAGAGAGAGAGAGACAGAGAGAGCGAGCGAGGGAGGGAAGGAGAGGATGAACGCCAGCCCAGTCATTGCTCTTAAAAATGGCGTCTTCTGAACAAAATGAGCGAAAATAGCTTTAGTGTGCTGTGAGGGAGCAGCAGCAGAGCAGCTGTCCGCGCTGGATCCACGTGAATGTAGCTTCGCTTCTTAAAGCTGCTAAAGAACGCGGAGCATCTGTTCTACGGCCCATCAGCTTAACACAGGAGACAATAGACAGTGAAATATATGGGGAGAGGAGAGGAGGGAGGAGGTGCTCCTGGCTGCTGTGACCCCCTCCCCTCCTCCTCCTCCTCTCGCTCCTTCGCCTCCCTCCATTCCTCCCAGTCTACGGGCTCGCCAAGCAGAGAAATAAACAGAAGCGAGCGCAGAGAAGAGAAGACATTCCTCCCTCCCCTCCCCCTCGCTATCTGTCCATCTTCATCCAGCCCTTTCTTTCATGGAGAGGAATTATCCCGCTGCAGGCTTCGGAGATCTAGGGGCTGGGACGGGATGGAGTTACGACAGATCGGCCAAAGCAAGGTAAGCTTAGGTGGGCAAAGCATGGGCACCCATATGATCTTAACTGGCTGTAACAATGCCGTGGGCACACAGCGCAGCCTGCGCCTCTGCATTCAGCCAGGCTGCACGGTGCTGCTACACGGCCACCGTCTCAGGTACAGCCAGCCGTATTGTCATTCGGGGGAGGGGAGGGGTATGGGGGCTGTCTCCAAAATGCATGGAATGCGATGGAAGGTTAATAGTGATACGGAGACAGAGGAGAGGGGAGGAACGAAGGGGGATGGGTTGCTGGGAGCCGAGTGTGTTATTAAAAAAATGAAGGATCACATCCAGGTTCCAGCACTGCATTGTCTCCGCTGCAGCTTTGTGTTGAGATTGACTTCACAAATGCATGACAGGGGCACTGGCAGGCTGGCTGGTACAACAGCCTACTAATTGGCTATAGCCTACAAATCAAAGCAGTGCGATGCACAGAGCTGCTGCCTGCCAAACCTGCACTCCAGGAAATAAATAAAGCGCTTGCTAATGGAATAATGTGCCAAATACAGACTAATGTCTTTCATGTATGAAGTTTATATGAAGGCCTTCATTCAAAGATGGTCAAACTGAAACAAAACTGTTACCGTAGCTAATTACGGCAAGAGCAGCTGCTTGAATGTATTCTCAGAAACGTGTGAAATATGGCTGATACTGTGAATGAACTTGTTGGCTCTCGCGCCAAAGGTGACATTCTCCCTTATTAGTAAACAGCGATTTACAATAATGTCACGTGACCGACAAACGTGCCCTGACTGTCACCCAATTAGACGTCAGCTAATTCCAAGTTCAGGTTTGTAACGCTGACACATTGCTGTGTTGTTAACACCAGGCTACATGTACACGGATCCAGCCTGTGACAGTGAACGCATGTGTGCGGCACACAGCAGCTGCAGCCGCTTCCCTCGGACTCCCATCAAACAGGCAGCGCTCTCTGAGAGGCTGCGTTGCTTTACAGCTACCGTTAGCCAAGCAGGCTAGCTGTCCACTGAGACGGGTTAACGCTGTGTTGAATGCTAGCGAGGTAAAATGCTGTGTCCGTCTCGCTTGGCGTGTATAAGCTGCCACAGTAAGTACATGATAGATGAAGTGGGGCTTCCTCACACGTCAGCGTTGTGTGTTGGAATGAAGTGCGGCCTCGGGCCATGCTAAAGTTAGCTAGCTCCTGTTAGCTTTGCTTCACGTTAGCGGTCGCCTTGACAACCACATCAGTCATCCGTCTGACTCCACGGGCTCCTCAATGCGCTGCTGTGGCAGACTGCTTTTATTTATTGCATTGTTCAAACATGAGGAAATAAAATAGAGTAAATGAAATAAAGTTAAATATGTGGATGAAGACAGAGTTCCGTGAGGCTTTTCTTTACAGGCTGCTACAAACAGAATGAATGTACAGCAGTCTCTCTTTTTATATTTGCATCAAGCTCTGGTACAAGGTGAGGTCTCACTGGTAGCCCACATAGTTACTTCAGCCAGCTCAGGCTGCAATAAACTACAGTTCATCGATGGCAACCTGAGCCCGTCACCAGTTGAATCTACTGCAACACTTTCTTTTCATTAGCAAGTCATCTTCCTTGATTCATTGACAAAATGTATACAAAAGATTCCAATTATATTACCCATATTGATGTCATTTCCAAGTTGCTTGTCTGAGCAACAACCACCGTAAAAACAAAGGTATTTAATTAACATTTAGAGAGAAAGAAAAAGAAAATCCCTGGATGTAACAATTTGTAGCAGGTGCTTTGAATTTTTATGGGACCATTATGAGAACTGTCAGTGGTGTTGTCTGTTGCTGGACTGTAGCCTACATGCCAATCTGTACTAACTGTTTTAGTGTACAGAAGTTAATTTTAAGCTTTAGAAGATATTATTTTTACAGTTGGAGTTCATGTGTTCATCAGCCTTCATGTGCAGCTGAAGAGGCATAGGGTAACACTAACTCTAGAGGTAAAGAAGTTGACATACATTGCTTATAGCAGGAAATAAATGGATGCAACAGGCAGTATATTCCTAGTGGTAAAATAGAACTAGTGACTATGGAAACAGAGTGAGAGGTATTTGAGGAAAACCTTTGAAGATGAATATGTGAATAGTCTTAAGCAAACAAAATGAGTTAGCGACTAAGAAAATCCTTAACTGGTGTAGGAGAGAACAGATTATTTCCCTGCTTAGTTTTAGTTTCACAGTGAGTGTATCTGGACTGAAAATATTTTTTTCTTTTGTTTCGAATGTCTTACCTCAGATTTGTGAAGTGATCCACTGTTTGGCATCAAGTGTTTGTTCTGACCATAAAGAAAAGTTTAAAACCACAATTAACCATCTAGTTTCTTCAACTTTCACTCAGGAGCAAAAATCAGCCTTTAAACTTGAAAGAAATAATGATTTGAAATTCATCCTGACAATTTGCGACATTGAATGATATGATATTTTTTTTTCAGTATAACATTTTCGGCCATATCGCCCAGCCCTTGCACATACTATTGTAGTAAACTCTTTAAGTAAAGTTACATTTTAAAAGTAAAAAACATAAAAGAAAGAGCATGTACGTGGACAAGTTGCTACATGCACTTCATTTACAGAGAAGAGCCTTTAATGGAGCTAGGCCAGCAGGTACATCAGATTACTATAAAAAAAACCCACAGCTGATCATAAATGATTAGGCATTTGATACATGTTTGTGCAGTGGATATACAACATTACTGGTATTTCATATTACACACAAACATAATGCAAAATATATCTGCAATCCTGGTTTATTTCTGTAACGTGCAGTCCACAAAAACACTGCCTTGTTGTTTTGTTGTGGAATGTTGGTTTACAGTATGCAAAACAAACACAAAGCATATTGTAAAGCTGTTGCTCCTTTTACGTTGTTGAGGTCATTGTGTTAGTGTATTCATGCTGGGCGACAGATGTTCTCACGGTTGATGCTGAACTATGTATGAAGTGTTTCGGTTGTGGTTAGGACGTGCGATGAACTGCTGTGCTGAGCTGCATGTTGGTGAAAAGGTGGCATTTAGATCACAAATTATTAAGTACATACAGCATCTGCTTTGAGAACTGAAGTTGCCGTTTGCCTGCTTCCTTTCCACATTTCAGATTTCAGAATCTTGATTTGGGAAAAAAAACGTGTTCAGACGCAACTGAACGCTGCTCCATGAAGACTGTGCTTGTGTGTGGATCTGTTTGCTTCTTTATCTCCCAACAATGCAGGCTCTAGGCTAGGTGTGGTGCATTGGGCAGGAAAGTGATAAAAAGTAAAGGTTACATTTGGTTAGTCACGTTGGGGTGCGTTTACATATGCACAATAATGGCTCTTCTGTCAAGAATATAGGCGGGGAAGTTCACACTTTATAGACAATCAATTGCCACCAAATTAGCTTGAATCCAGTTGCATAGAAAAGCAGAACAGGACAGAAGAAGCTGCTGGCCTCTTCCCTTTCTCAGCCAGGTATTAGCCAGTATAGCACAGTTTAACTGAAATTTATACAATGACAGCATTTATCTAAATATGAACATTTTTCTCTCAAATGAAAAGATACGACCATTTCGATTTTCCTCTGAAATAGCAAACAGACATTTTCATAACAACAGTAATGTTTACACTTACAATCTGAGTCCTAAAACAACACAAATACCCACTTCTGTACACTGTAATGTCCTTCAGTAAACCTCCACGGACCATGCTTCTGCCGACTGGCTAGCCAAAATCTATATTCAGTAAATGCCAAGTGCTCCTTCAAAAGAGACTCATTCCTGTTTCCTCTCTGTCGCCATATTTAATTTTGTATGTCTACCACTAGCAGTATGTCTACCCAGCAGTGGACAGTGCACCCATGTGTGTCCGCCATTGGTCACTTATAGTTGTAGACCCTTGATAAACATGTCTTGATGACACATACAGCGTTTTTTTACCAGTCTGCTGAATGGCTGTCTTCTTTCTCCTCTGATGCCTTGCATTCCAAAAACCAATTTTGGTCTCCTCCATGTGTTGCTGTATCGCCTTAACCATACTGTTCATAAAAAACTAGGCACAAACACACATTCACCAGCGACACCATCATCCCTGAAAAATGTTTTTAGGTCTTGCCATTCACATATGTGGGGGGGGGGCTAGCACCTGACAAGTTAAATGAGAGGTTGGCCCATTTAAAAAGAAACCGCCTACTAATGGGAATATCATGAAATATGATTACAAAAGTATTGCTTTAAAATTGTTATCCAGAGCATTCCTTTATTGTGCTGTTGCTCTGAGGGGTGTTTTCCCCTTCATTATACTTCAGTAGGATGTGACAAGTACTGCTATCAGTAGGTACTTTACATGATAAATGTAAAATGCACTCACTGATTTTAAACTCATGTTAATAATTCAGTATCCTCATGAAGCAAAGAAGCATCCAGTCTGATGTTAATATTGTTGGAGCATTTTTATGGGGAGTGATGATATTTGAATATTTTGTATTTTTAAAAAAATCTCTGCTAAACATATTTAGCAGAGACAAAATGTCAAAACAAAAAAATCTTTTTTGACATCATAACATAAGTCTTGGAAAAAAGTTCCTTATAATAAACCTGAACATCAAAGACTGATTTCTAAGGGCAGAAGTTTTGAAGGGTAATTTGGCAACACGATTAGCTACCTGGCATGAGGCTTTCGAGGCAGCAACATTAACTGATGTTGTGGACTTGAACACTTGCCTCTGACTGTTTTGGACAGCTTGTCTCCTCTCAAAAGAATCCACTGCCTTGTCCTTTAGAGTTTAATGTTTTGTCTTTGACGGTTTTGACATTCATCTCATCAGATACCAAAGGCATTAGCAATCGCCAGTAGTAATGGATCCATATTTTTGGTAACTGTTCCTGGTTTAAGACAGGTTTTTCCTTTTTGCTGTCTTTAATTTCGTTATCTTATGCTGGCCTTTTTTCAACAGCCCTATTATTCATCCAGAAGAAACTACCCGCCATACTCTTTAACATTTTAAATTAATTTCTCTGTGTGGTATACAGTGGAAATATAGTAGAGGTTTCTAGGAACATTTCTACTGCAGCCAATTATACTCTGTGACGTGGTACCGGCGTGCAGCCCTTTGGTTAGGAGCCTCTGGATTGGAGAGGCTTTAAAGGATTTTTTTTTTTTTTAAACCTGGGCCCTATTTTTACGTAATTTGGTGTCAAAAGGATTGCAGTGGCTGCAATGTATTCCTTCGGGACAATTGTGCCCATAAAAACGATGTCCACAAAAGTGCTCCTTTTTGCCACTGACAGACTCTGTCACACCAGGGGTCTGACAACAACATGGAAAGGATCCCTACGAGTGACTCCCAGTGACACCCTTTGTTTTTTAACAAGAAACTGAAGTCTCACTCAGGGACAATTCTCACTCTGAAATCTTGTGATAAGCAAGTTGTTGCAGGGAACGCGGGTGGAAAACAAGGGAGAGGAGTTTGTTGCATATGTAGAGGAGCTGCTAGCAAGACTTTTTTTTCTAACGTTGTTCCAACACAACAAACTCCTCTCTTCAACTCTGACTCACATTTCCACTGGTGTCATACCGTGCAATTGCCCCAAAGGAATGTGCTGTAGCCATTACAGACGGCTGAAGCCAACTACTGCACAGATTCCAGAACCTTTTGTACCTACTACTAGGGGCGTGACAATACACTTTGCTCACGAGTTGAGAGTTGATAAACAATATTGGGTTCACAAGAATGAGACGAGATTTTAACAGTATTTTTAAGAAATCTTCAAAGCTGAAGTATGTGAAGATTTTCAGCATTAAACACTAAATTTCCTGCCGTGGCATCTTGTGGCATGAGATCTCGTCACACCCGGACCTACTAGTCATTTCGACACCAAAATATGTGAAAATATGGCTCAGTTTTAAAGTTACTGACATTTCCCTTTTAAAGCCAGATTATTGGCGTCACTGATAGATTGATAGATAGTTTGTTAATCCTGAAGGAAATTTGGGATACACTTATTGTAGAAGGAATACACTTTAAAAAATAGAGGTACAGGAGAAGAACATTTTTGTAAGAATGTACATTTCTCACAGATGTTGCGGAACAGGGAGATCACAGGTACACAGAGCCTTGGCCAATCCTAGTAGTGATGATGCTTCTGGGGTAACTTCAAATAAAATTGGCAATGTTCATGGTTAGGAAGCTAGTGAGCGATTACATCCTTGTCTGTCCACTCATGTTTACGACTCAGTTGGATGATGGCCGAGGTAGCCATGCAAAGGTTAAGAATACAGTGCATTGACATTATGACACTATATCCATTATCCCTCTAGTCAAAAAATGTGTTTTGCTGATAGGTACCTCACTGGGATGTTTAGGCTTTACCGTGCAGAACGATGTGTGTGCAGTGTTTGTTTTCACTTGTTCCCCTTGCTCAGTTTAACACCTGGATGTACCATCAGGGGTTTGTGACATCACAACTAGTTTTGAGACAATTGTGATCCAGTATGCAATTTACACAGTGGGATGGGGAAACTTGAAACCTCCAGGTCACATACACTCAAAATAGACTCTGGATTCTTCAGTCATAGATGCCATTTTTGCAGGGATAATTAACCTTTTTAACTGGAAAAACCATATTGAAAACAAAATTTTCAAACCAGAATATTCATATCATAAAACAAACACAAACAAGAGGATATTTTAACTACCAGAGTAAGAGACTTGTGAACAAGTTTATTGAAACGTATTATTTTTCAGAAAATTCCCAGTTGTAGTTACCACTTGAATGCTGACATTGTTGGAAACTGGTAGTCACGGTACCTGAACGTAGGATTAGCTACAACAGGGTCTGTGAGCTGTAGTTGCTCAATCCTTACAAAACAATCAAGTTTTTGGGCTATATTGACAAAATGTGCAATTTTTACTAGCCAGTAAAGTACAGGAATGGAACCTCCCCCCAGGAACATGCTTCAGCTTTTCAGAAAGGATGAATAAAGTAAGACAGTAAGAGTGGAGTGTGAATGCTGTAACCAGGTAAATGGACTACTAAGGCCAAGCAGTCCGGCCTCTCCGGTACAAGACAGCAAACTGTTGTTGTAAATAAATAAGGGGTTTTGTTAAAGTCCAACCTAATAACCATGTGTTCCTCAGCCTCGTGTATGGGAGCTCCAGGTCGTCCCACCCAGACTCAGAGCTGCTCCACCGGCAAGCCTATGGCACCCCTCACCCCCTCCAGGGCTATGCAACCAACCACCACCCAGGAAGCTCCAGACAGGGCGGGGGCTGGGGTGCTGCAGGACGAACGCTTGGTAAGGACTTATTGGATGGTATATGTCTGTATTTGGGCAGTGATATTTTCTGACGCTGCTTTAATTTAAGGATATTAACATTTAAATTGAATAAAAATTGAGTAAAAATGTATTTCCATAGTCCAGCTGTGAGATTTGTATTTACTATTTCTGTTTTTGAACTCTTCCATCACACGTCACTTTTGGCAACTCCTAATTGAGTCATCAACAATGGTTGCTAGTCTGTAAGTGTCAGCCCTGTCGGGGTCGTACCCTGCTCGTTGACCCTTGTGAGTCCCTCTTCTGAAGGTTAAGTGGGTATAGATAATGGTTAGATAGATGGAACTGTTACTATCAATATACTGTATGTTCAGCTAGAAACTTTGTTACAGTTTATAATACAGCTCTTGATATATAGTTTAATTTTGTTGTATGAATTAGCTTCTAATAAAATACTTGCTTGTTCCTACTGGTACGGAAGAAAACAAGACTATGGGGAACAAGGGTATAACAACTGTGCATGTCAGAGAGAAGAAATAACTTATACTAGTATAAAAATAGAATTTTTGTAAACGGAGTACAGTAGTAGGAAACAAAAGTGAAAAAGGAAGTGAAAAATGTGTTAACGTTGATGTTGTGTTGAAACTATACAGTAATCATGGTATGACATATTCTATTAACGTTATGATACGTGTAAGGTAAAAAAGGGGCTTTTGGGAAAGTCTCTCAAAACTCAGATGGGGCAGTTATTGAGAAACCTATAACAAATATGTGTTACGTTCCCAAATGGCCTGCAGTTGTAATCACCAATGTTGGGTACAGCAATGAGGTTTTGGGGTAGGAAGCTCGAAGAAAAGGGATACAAGTAAAAGTACTCATGACTGATATTTTGCTATATAGTATATATGAAATTATTAACAATAATGTGTTATTGTAACCGACACATGCAGTGATGCTGGTTAAGAGGTTGAAACTCATTTCTTAACCTTTTAATGACTTCTGGTTCTCATTTATGTGTTTCTCTTTACCTCTCACTACTGTCACATAGAAAACACAGCTTGAAGAGCATATAATAAAAGGGCAGTGCAGAAATCACCTATACGCCTGCACACAATACTATCAAGCTTTTGTAAATGCATGTAAAGGAACACACCAGGCTGGTAAAAAAATGAAAGCAGAAGAAGTATGGCAGATGGAGGAAAAAAACAACGAAAGAACAACAATTGCCCAATTCTGTGTCGTATTACACAGTGTGAGGTTCCAACAGACTGTAGTGCAGCAGTTCAGCTAAATATGTCAGTCTATGGCTATAAAATGTTTACAGACACACATTTCATATCAAAGTACACTTGAAGACTTGATGTCACTGCAGACATATACCTAACTTGGAATTGTCACAAGGTGAGGTGTCTGGCTAGAGAACATATTTCAGTGGCTGTGAAATAGATGAAAATCTGCAGCCAGATGTGAATGACTGACGTAGTGGTAAAATATTGTTACTTTATTATTATAGTCATAGATAAATATATTTATTATTACAAAGAAACTCATTTGCTTTGTATCTTCCCTTACAGTGTTTTATACTACCAAGACAACTTATAGGTCAAATTGTGCAGACACATGGCTTTTCTTATTGATAGCATTCACTTTCGCTCTGAAAATGGTCACTCCAGATAGGAAAATAATATTATTGCCTGGACGGTGCAAAAAGGCAGGATGTAAATACATGGCACCACAAATCTACAGCCAGAGCAGCAAGTCGACGTCTCTGTTTCTGACAAAATAAAAGTAGTACAATAAAATAGTTTAAAAGAAAGATTTATTTAACACTTTCTATGATGGTGATATATTCTATGATAAGATTTGTATGAATTAATTGAGGGTTGTGGTTTGTTGCCAGGCCTGTCTGGGCTGTTTGACGCCAGCCTCCACCATGCCAGCCCCTCGGGTCCTGACCCCTCCGTCATGAATCTGATTTCAGCTCTGGAGTCCCGAGGTCCACAGCCCCCACCCTCTGCTTCCTCTCTCCTCTCTCAGTTTCGCACTCCCTCTTGGCAGACTGGTGAGTGTCAGGTTGTTAGGAGAACTTGAGACTAATTTGTTGTTACTATTGGAATACTATTATTAGTTCTAAATAATAAATGATAATTTCATGTGCTAAATTATTTGCATTCATCTTATTTGCAAAATATCCAACAAGTTTGTCATTTGACTTGCACTGACCAACACTAACCATGTAATGTTGTGTCCTGTAGCAATGCATACACCGGCCCCAGCGGAGCTCTTTATTTCAGGGGCTCTTCCGGGTTCCAGCTCCTTCCCCTCCTCCTCAGCCCTTTCTGCATACCAGCATCCTGGCTCCTTCTCTGGACGATCTTTCACTCCCTCACTATCCCTGCAGGACACCCCTACATTTAGCCCGACTTCCAATGGCTTACTGTCCCCCCATGATCCCCTGTTGCACATCAAAACACCCTCCCAGTCCAGCTTGGGCTTTGATCGCTTGCTGTCTTCCCAGAGTGCTACCTACCGGGGCTCCCAGGAGCCTCAGGCCCCCTCTCAGACCCCAGCCCCTTCCACCTCCTCCAGTTGCCACCTGCCCCCTCCCCAGTTCAATCTGTTGTCCTCTCAGCTCCACAACCAGTCCTCCCAGCTCTATAATGCCTCCATGTTCTCTTCCACACCAGCCCTGCCGCCCACGGCCCCTCCATTGCCCCAGCCTCCTCCAGAGAGGGCAGTTTCCCGGCAGGACAGTGTGATTAAGCATTACCAACGCTCATCCCCAGCCCAGTCCACAACACTACCCCTTCAGCAATATGTTAGCTGTGGTGGGTCATCAGGCTACCAACAGATAGGCAGCCACCACCGGCATTCTGGAGTGTCCTGCAGTCAACCAACTGACCAGAGCCCATCCTCTGACCCCAAGCCCTCACCACGGATGGAATCCAAGACGTATCGACCTATCATCCAAACTCCTTACACTTCCTCGTCCTCCAGCTCCTCAGCCTCCTCTTCATCAGGCACCAAGGGAGCCAAAAATTCCAGCTCCAGTAGTGGCTACTCCTCTTCTGGCTCAGCATCTTCTTCTTCCCGTACCCCACACACTCCACCGTCAGCCTCCTCCGCCTCCTCTTCATCCTCTTCTAGTTCCAAGACAAATGCTGGCTCCTTGTCTGCTCCCTCTCGTCAGCAGCCCCCACCTCAGTCAGCACCGGCACCACCTCCTCTACCAGTGGTGTCATCCACCCTTGCTCAACAGCCAGCACCCAAACAATGCCTTTCCACCTATGGCTCTCCGTCTGTGGCCACATCTAGCACAGGCCTACCAGAACATACCCCTCCGCAGCAACACGCCCAGTCTTACTCTCCCAACCAGCCTCCACCTACACATATGTCCCAGTCTTATGGAGGCTTTAACTCACCTCATGCCCAGGACCTGAGCTCTGGGGCAGGGGGCACTGGAACAAAGGCTTTCACTGGTATAGGCTCAGGGGGACGCTCATTTTCTGCAGAGATAGTCTATGGGGACTCAAGCTTTGGCTCACCTTCTCTCAGAAGAGCAGGCAGTCCTTCCTTAGGGTATGGGAGTGCTGGAGGATCAACAGGAAGTGGACCTGTATCAGGAGCTGCTGCACTTGGCAGTGGAGTTGGATCTACAGGATCAGGGAGTGGGGCTGCTAGTGTTGGTAATGGAGGCAGCAGCTCCTACCACCTGCCCGAGTCTAGTCCCTCACCCTCCATCAATTCTACTATCAGTCGCCCTGGATTGCACTCTCCTGCTTCTGCTCGCCCTGCACAGTCCCCTGGAAGTTCAGGGGCAACCAAATACTTGTCCTCCATCCTCTCTCCTGCTTTTATGTCCTCACCACAAGGTTTCACTGATACACGGCAAGTGCAGAGCCAGTCCTATCACTCAACACCACCCAAGCCAAAAACGGAGACCAACATACTGGGAGTAGAGCGATCCCAAGATGAGGAAGAGGATGATGACGATTTCCTCATACACCACTTATTACATGTCCAGAGCTCAACTCCTCATCCATCCCAGCATCATCCACCTCCACAGCAACTACCCCAGTCAGTCCCACAGGCTAGGGAGGGGGAAGGCAAAGGGATGACCTATGACATTAACAAGATCTCAGAAGAGCGCTACCATCTTCAAAGTGTCATTCGCACAAATAACACTACTAGCAGTTCAGGTCCTGGAACGGCTATTGGTGATGCAGCAAGTGGCTTAAACAGTCAGTTGGAAATCTCACAGAAGAAACAGAACCCGACCAAGTCAGAGTTAACCATATCAAAGTCCATTGCTGGAGGGGTCAGTGACTCTCTTTCCCACTCCCATACTGCCAACTCCCATCAACAACAGCATGACTCCCTCGGATCTGTGGTCCATTATGGAAGAGGGGACCCTTACACACAGCACCCACACTCCCAACATTCCCATCACAACTCACATGTGTCGTCACACTCTCAGCACTCTCAGCACACTCAACACACACAGCGCTCTCAACATTCTCAGCATAGCCATCCCCATTCCCACTCCCACAGCCACCCTCACATGGAGCTAAAGAAGACTTCAGATGCAAATGACAATGCCTACTTGTGTAACACACCAGATGTGCAGCAGGCTCGACAAAGCCAGGTCCCACTCTCTCTGATGGATTCGTCTCCAGACCCTCCCCAGCAAACTCACTTGCTGCAGTCTGTCCTTTCCCATACCACCCGCTCCGAGATGGACCCCCAGCAAGCCCCTGCACAGCAGCAACAGCAGCAGCAGCAGCAGCATCCTTTGAGTCAGCAGGCCATGATGAGTTCCGCCGGAGGAGCAGGCCCTGCTGGGGTGGAATCCCACCCACAGAACCAGTCCTCACAGTTGCAACTCCAGCTTCAGACCCAGAGTATAGATACGCATTATAGCCTCAGAGCCCAGCCAGGAGATCAAACCCGATCAAGTCAGAACTCAGTGTCTCCACTAGAAATGCTAGAACAATCTCTTTCCCGGACAAACAGCAGAGACAGCGGAGGAGCTCTAGACAGAACTGGGGTTGGGGTGAATGTTACAGGAGGGGATGGAGGTGGTGGAGACAGACATAGACAGCAGCACAGACTTACACCCCACCTCCATCCCCAACAAACAGCCTCAGATCTCCATGACTTCCTCTCTGAACCAGATTTGGGATTGTCCACCCCCTCACACCTGCACCATCTCAACCAGACACAGGCACATGCCCACCCCCATGCACACCACCAACAGCAAGCACATACTCACCATCAGCTGTCGCACTCTCAGCTAGCTCACCCACACTCTCACCAGATGGCAACAAATATGGGAACTCCCCAACAACAGCAACAGCCCCAACAAAGAGAGCCTGAGACCCAACTGTCACACTCCCAGTTAGACCAGCTCAAACAGCACCAGTTTGACACAGTAAGCCCAGTGAGTAAAGTAGGACAGAATCAAGCTCAGCAGCAGCAGCAGCGGTTTACGTCTCTAACATCCATCTGCTTTCCAGAATCTCTCTTACACGATGAAGACCGCTCTTTCTTTCCTGAGATGGAAGACATGTTTTGTTCAGCCGATTACAAGTCTAGCTGTGCTGGGGATTCAGGGACAGGACAATCCGCTCAAGAAAGCCTTACCCAGGGTCATGGGCAGGGGCAAGACAGTATGGAGGGCCTAAAAACAGGAGGTGCTGGAGAAGGCTATGATATGGTCAGTCATCACAGTGATCAAGGCTATGGGCAGTACTGCCACAGCCTTCCAGGAACAGGAAATGGTAATCTGCACTTAGACCTTGACTCTATGAAGACCCACGAGCTTCCCTCCACTGTGAATACTGACCAGCTTGGCCTCATCCAATCCCAAAATCCCACTATGGGATTGAGTTCAGCAGTTCAAGGGGATGGCTCAGTCAACAAGATGATGGGAAGTGTGGGAGTGGGTGGAAGTTCAAACACTACCAGTCTGACTTCACCCATCTTCTGCTCTTCTAGACCCAAGAAACTGCTGAAGACCAGCTCATTTCACTTGCTCAAACAGCGGCGTGAGCCACAACCTCAAGCAAAGAAAAACTATGCGCAGGAGTATGAATTTGAAGATGATGAGGATAAAGCTGATGTTCCAGCAGATATTCGCCTCAACAGTCGACGCCTTCCTGACCTGCTCCCTGACTTGGTGTCGAGTTGTAGGAAGGCTGGTGGGGCATCAGTAGTAAGTGGACTCAGTCCACTGATGGGTGACATGGACTTCTGCCACCCCTCCAGCTACTCTTCCCTTGGACACCCTCCACAACTCCTCCCAAATGATGGCCCAAAGAAAAGAGGCAGGAAACCAACTAAACCAAAACGTGAAGGCCCTCCTCGCCCACGAGGTAGGCCACGCATACGTCCTCTTCCAGAGCCACCTTACTGCAGGGGGCTGATGGGATCAGTGGCTGGAGAAAGTAGGAGGGGTCGTGGGCGTGGTCGAGGGCGAGGCAGGAGGGACGAAGGGCTTGTGGAAATGCATCAAGATATGAACAAAGCACAAAGCCTCCCATATCACCATCAGCAGCAGCAACAACAGCAACAGTTCAGCCAACAGCAACATCTCCAACAGCATCCACATCAACATCACAGACAGCAGGCGGACCACCACCAGGCACCACCACAACTGCAACAACAGCATCACCTGCATCATCAGCAGCAGCACGTTTCCTGCGCTCACCACCAACCGCATCATCAACAGCAGCAACATCAGCAACATCATCAACAACACCAACAACAACAGCAACCTTCCCAGCAGCAGGATCCAATCAGACCTATCAAGGTAATAGTAGACAAAAGAAGAGATAATCTGAGCCTGTACTTGTCAAAAATCACATTGTATTCAATCCTAGAAAGTTTGAATGGGGTAAAAATTAATCTTGGAGAAGGACATTAAAAAAAGTCCTGCCTGCACTGTTTGTAAAGAGTAGAAGTTCACAACTTATGATACTCTGAAATGTAAACAGAAATGAATTACATACTTCGTGTTGTGAATGTAAATGATCTGGAAAACTTTGACTGTTGAAAGTCCATCCATCCATCGTCAACCGCTTATCCTGCATACAGGGTCGCGGGACTGTTGAAAGTTTAGTTTTTAAATATGAATGCATGTTGTTAGTTAAATTGTAATAAATCGATTTGATACCCCATCCCCTGGGTAAAACAGTCTAGCTTGTGGATATATCACAAGTAACTGTGCCCATGCTGATGTCAGTATTTAAAAGTCCTGTGCATAAATTACAGTTAATTCTTTTCTGAATGGCCATATATATACTGTAGATGAAATGTGATCTACAATTACAATTTAGTTAGTGTAGTGGTACTGCTGTTGTTGTTGTCTGGCTTAGCTTCAGTGTTGATTAAATATTGCTTGAAAGTAGAACCAAAATGATTGACCTTTTTGCCAGATTTCGACTGTCCACAAATTAGATATTTGTAATAGCAAAACAGAACAGAAAGTCTTGCTTAGCATTATTATTAAGTGTTTTATATCTCTGTGAAACCAGCCCAAGTTTGAACACAACCAGCATCAGTGGTGTATGTTTTAGATATCCAAGGTAGTCATTCTACAGGAATTCCAACAGAACAAATACTGGAATGCTTTACGTCCTGCTGAATGTCTTAATCCAACCTGTCTGTCTCTCAGATCAAACTGCCTGTTCCGACCATGCTTCCATCAGAATCCTTGTTGAGGACAGACTCACTGTCCAGCACTGATCCAGTTCTGTCTGATGGGTCAGTGGGGTCAGCACCATCTCTGGGCCTGAGTCCTGGACCCAGCACTGCCATGGACATCAGCAGAAATGAGCTGAACCAGACTCAAGACAAGATGATGAAGCATCAGCAGAAAGCTGGCGAGGTAACGAGCGCATATTCACAGCAGAAATAGGACACCTGACAGAATTAATCAAATCTCCGTGTTTTATCCTAGATGATTCAGTGCATGCACTAGTGACGGTTCAGTTCTATCTGCTCATTAGTTGCTCTGGCACAGCTCCTTTAATAATGTCTTTCTGACAAATGCTGAACTTTTCATGGGTGTAAAAAAAACTTTTTGAAGTGTACATTTATTTGTTAATTTCAGTGCCAAGTATTACAAATTTCAAAGGTTTGAACGGATGGCGAGTATAGTACAAGAATTCAATACAGATTTGACCATGTTATTTTGAATGGACTGGCACTGTGCAATGTGTGACCAAAGCTGAGAGTTTTCTCATCTCCCCTGTCAAGTTATACACAACAGCTTGAGGGGGAGTGGCTTTTTCACGGGGGAAGGACAAAATGACAAATATTTTGCAAAGAAAAAGAATTGTTTAAGTAGGAATCATAGGCTGGAGAACACTGGATTTGTTTATTCAAAAAGGGGACTTGGACAAGATTTTGTGGGAGAGCAGAGATTGCAACTCAATATCAACCTAAAAGACGCATATATCCTTTTGTTTAAAGTAATCCGTAGTATCAGTAAGCAATAGGTCAATTATTGCTTTATCAATATATTTATTACCTGAGATTCAGCTTCCTTCTTTTTCTTTGATTCATGTTCCTCGTAACATATGTGTAAAAGAAAATACCACTTTGACACAACATAAAAAAGGTTTGATTGTTGTTGTAAGAATATGTATGAATTACTTTTCTTTCACAGATTGTCTGCAGATTGTCTTTGAAAATGACACGAATTTAAAGAAAAAGATGGATATAGACATAGATATGATTTAATGAATATCTAATATAATATCTATTCAGAATAATTGATACCCACATTAATCAGAAATCTCTTAACATTTTATCCTTGTAATCATAGCATCATGCAGGCTGCTTACATCTTACATCTCTTGTTGAGGTCTGTCACTTACTTCTTGATGTCAGGATGTGTGGGAGAAAGAGCTGCAGAGGACCAGTGCATGACAGCTTCAACTTTGTATTTCATGTTAGAGTGAAATGTAAGCTAGTTGCCTCAGCAACAGTGAGACATACTATATCTGCAGTCAATATTTTGACTGTTAAGGGACGCCTTACGTTTCCAAATTAAGTCAAACTGATATACAGGTCAGTCACTAAGTATTTGAACCGATATCCTGTCATTGTGGTGACTCTGTATTCAGGCACACTGGGTTTTACATTCATCAGGGACTGAGGTTAAAGTGCTGACTCAGGATGTTATACTGTGTTCATATCTGTAAGACTCAGCCCTTTACAAAACCTAGTTTCACAATTTTAGAACAATGTAGAAGGGCAATGACCCTTAAAGGGATTGTAAGTGATGGCAATCGACTCCACTTCTTGTTAAATTTAGTGAATATTTACTCATGGTTTGCTAGCTCTCTGTTTTGTGTGTGCTCTGAAAAGAAATCTGGTTTTCCAAGCCAGCACTGGCTCTGTAAATGGAACACAAAGAAAGTGGTGTGGACCTTCCCTACAACATTGTTCCAGCCAATCAGCAACAGGTGGGCTTAGTGCTTGTGCACAGGAGTGATGGGGGGAGAGTTCTATACAGCGGCACAGACCGAGAAGAAGGTGGGGTGGCCAAGAAACAGCCAAAGAGGAAAAAGTGTGAAGAGCATAAACAGACAAGAAAGTTATATGAGCAGGCAAAGGGTGAAGGCGTTTCAATGCTGGATAAACCATTCGGTGGGCGGAGCTTCTGAGGGAGCTCGAGAGATGAGAGGGTTGTACTTGTTTGGTAGTTGAGCTCAAATATCAACAGTCCTTCTGCAGAATCCCTTACTCTCCCTTTAATATGGTGCAGCCAAACAACCAACAGACTTGTACAGACATGGCAGAGCATCACCAGGTGTCTGCTGGTGTCTGTGGGCTGTGAACTTCAGCCAGACACTGACTGCAAAGGATTTGCTACTAAATATTAAATATCTTTTGTAGGTTTATGTTAACTTGTCATTACTTTGTGTTCCTTAATATGTGGGAGATGAGGCACAAGAAGGGCTACAGTTTCTTTACTGTTCTTACTGATAAATCTAGCTACACATATTATAGTTCTTCTTAGTATCAGGCTCAATCTCCCTCTTATACAATATGACAGGCGGCTATGGCAACAATAGAGACAGAATTCATATGCTCTGCATATGTCATATGTATGTATATCATCATATGTTCTCTATAATGGATTATATGTAATGTATTTATGTAACTCCCACCATGAAATCTTCAAAATAACTGGCATCTGTGAACATCTGAAAAAGGATCACATAATGTTCATGTAAAGAAAATGTTACCTTTATACGTGTCAATCTCTCTAAAGAGTTTGACTTAACCTCTGTTAAACAGATTTTTGAAAGCAGTTTTCTCTGATGTTGACGCAGATGACGTGGAAGAAAGAAATTGACGATCCACTGAATCCTGAAGCCTGGGCTGCTATGCAGAAACTCTCCAGTTCAGTAAGTTGCTTCACATCCTCTACAAAAATGAGCAAAGCCAGGAGCTTCATATATAATTCATCCCTCATCCATTCAAACTCAAGCTCTCTGGTAGAGAGAACAACACATGCTCTACCTTCCTCACACCTCAGGTGCCTTTATAGACACTTGTGGGTGAAAAGGCAGCATTTTGCCCTGGTATTTGTTAACACTAAATGTGAGAAAAGATTTGGTGGTGTAGTCTCCAGTGGAAAAACACAATATTTAAATTTTCAGTCATGTTTCGTGATTTGAGGTTTGGAGAGAAGGAGGTTATAGTTGACTGACAGCCAGCTCTTTCTGACTGACAAAAGAGAGAGGAGAGAAATGGCTGTTACCAGGGCAGCTGTTGCCATGGTTACTACATTTTTCAGTGCAGAAGCCTTGCTGCCACCTGCTGTTTGTTAAGCTTTATTACCTACAGCCTAGCGTCTGTGTTTATTGGACAGCTGAAAGTAAAAATCTTTCACTTTTACTCCCAAATATCTCATGAAATATGTGCTTACATTTTAGAGAGCCACAGAGGTGAGCACCCCATGTTTTGGAGTCGTAACGAATAATATGTTTATGCAATCACTTTTCATGCAGCTTCACTGTGTGCGCTTGTCAGCGTGGTACTAATTGTAACTGGTGTGCCATCTTGGCCAGGTCTCCCTCAGAAAGGAGATTTCAATCTTAAGGGACTTGCTGGTTAAATAAAGGTTACATTATATATTTATTCCATTTATATGTTTTCATGTCATAAATATATTAGATTGATGTTCAGTCTACATTTTAATTGCCACTGGATAAATGAAAGATTTCACATTAATAATGTAAACTTTAAAAAACAGACAATATTGCAAATGTTTTTGCAGAATAAGGATTTTTTTGGACAGTGTAGCAGATGTAGGGTAAATTCAGGTCTCCGATTGACTCCAGGCATACATGTGATTAAACAAATTTTAATCACATGTATGCAAAAAATAGGTTTTTCATGTTTGCTTCGGGGATTTGCTGGAAATGAGTGTGAGTACAGTAGCGTACAGTGGAAATCAAGTGATCAACCACTTATATGGACCAAATAGCTTGGGACAGAGTCATTCCTATACAGATGCTTTTTCAATCATTTGCTTATAGCAATCCAGCAGTCCACTTACAGTGTTCATTTTGGGTCTTTAGATACATACAAAATCTGAATATTTTATGAATAGATTTGTTTTCAAACTCCACTGCCACGAGCTGGGTATTGATAGCCTGCAGTTTATTTTCAGGCCGTTAAAATGTAGAAATGCAGTGAAACCAGCGCCCAGCTGTGGTTTAGCAGCCTATTAGCACTACTATGTTACTGTGTTTGTCAACAGCACAATATAGTTCTAGGCTTTAGCTTGATTATATTCTGAACTACAGTAAGATATATTTTATGTACAGTACTGTATTACTGTATAGTGTATTAGAGTTATACACAGTACAGTCATTTGAAAAGTGTTTGAAACAGCTGCACTGTTTTGGGAAACAGTCAGTATGATTCAGTAAATGGTGAAGTTGTGCATTTAATAACTTTATATTCATGTAATAAATATACATGTCAATTAGATGGTAAGAGAAATAAAGAAAATCAATTTTCCACTTGTAGTGATCAACTTTGCCCGGACAGACGTGATCATGATAAGATCAGTCCACTGTATTTGGAACACAAAATCAGCCAGGAATAATCACACTTCTATCTTACAATTTTATAGTTTTCACAATTCTTACATTTTAACCGGAAATCTGCCATTTGGGTGAGATTGTTTTCCCAACAGCTGATACTGTTAATTAGTTAATCAATTAGTTAACAGATTGTGATCAATCATTCATTCATTTTTCAAGCCTAAGAACAAAGTTGCAGCTTTTCCTTTCTTATGTGATAGTAAACTGAATATGGGCTTGGACTGTTGGTCACGCATAACAAGATCTGGTTTGATTTCATCATGTTGGACTTTTTCACTATTTTCTGACATTTTAGGCCAAATGATTAGTCAATGAATTGAGAATGAGAAATCAATCAGATTAACTGATGACAAAAGTAATTGTTAGTTGCAGCCCTAAACAACTCTTTATTTATCAGCAACTGGGCAGTTGCCCTCAGCTCTGTGGATCTCAGTGTCTTTCAGCTCTTTGTTTTGGTCTGCAAGTTTACTGTTGTGCTTGAGTCTCATCACTCTCATCAACCTTGTTTCCTGCAGCAGCAGGTCACTGTTCAGCAGTGACACTATGGTAAACCCACAGTACACTAACTGTCCAGCGTCAAACAACAGACAGACACAGTTAGAGACTAAAAGAAGAGAGAGGGAATAATGGACTTACTCGTCATTCTGCTGGATGACTGTATTGGTAACTGTTTGCCAACATGTTCCCCTAAGCAATAGTTATAAGGGGATAAAGTTATGATAACAGCTTTCTCCGCTGCCACCTAGTGGTAATCAAATCCAATTAATGCTGCTTTAGAGAATGAACTACGACTACTACTTGAAACAGTTGAAGTTTTTTGCAGTGTACAGAGGAATACAGCTAACTGACAAACCACGCCAGTACAGTGGGCAAGGAGTGACAGCATCATAAAGCGCTCAGTGACGACATTCTGCTCTTTTACAGGCTGAGGAGAAAGCTTTCGACTTCAAACCTGGCTTCATGGCCTCTTTTTTGGACTTCCTAAAGACAGGCAAAAAGCAGTCAGGCCTTGAACTGGGAGATGACGGAGGCGAGCAGGAGGCCCTAAACCCGTGTTCCTCTCTGAAGGGAGGGATTAGGCCCCTTTCCCCGCCTCCTCCTCCTGTAACCCCAACTCCTCCACAGCAGCCTCCAGGAACATTCAGCGAGGACGGGCAGGGCGAGGGAGAGGACCTGGCTCTCAGTAGCTGCCCAAGTCCCTGCAAGCCCCTGGATGAGGAGCTAAAAAGGAACCTGGAGACGCTGCCTTCCTTCTCCTCTGATGAGGAGGACTCAGTCAGTAAAAACCAGGACCTGCAGAAGAGCATCTCATCTGCCATCTCTGCCCTCTATGACACCCCGCACTCGTTGGCTGCTGCAATGGCTTCTGCCATGGTCAAGGCCCCACCCACTCTGTCTCCGCCTACCCCACAGGAACCAGCACTCAGCCCCCCTCTCCCTGCCATACCTCCCCTCATCCCCAGTATGGAGAACGGAAAAGAGGAGGCGCTAACGTACACTCAGCATCACACACAGGACGAGGAAGAACAGAAATTGGCCCCCCCACACTCGGATAGAGAAGAAGAAGCAGAGGAAAGGGAGGTTGAGGAAGCACGAGAAGAGGCAGAGGAGGGAGGAGGGGAGGCTGCAGAAAATGAAGAAGTAATGAGAGAACCACTGAATCTGCAGCAGGGAGCACAGGAAGAGCAGGAAGAGGAGGAGGAAAGGATGTCAGAATTGCAGACTCTGGAGGTTCCTAAGGTTGAAGGTAATGCATGCGTTTGTTCATCTCTCTGCTTTCTACTGTCTGTCTGCCACTTTGACTTTAACGAGGAATGTTAACTCAAAGTCAAATTTCTCTCCTACTCATTTATACCATGTCTAGAGAGTTCATCTTTTGACCTTTGAAACTGTAGTTTGACAAAAAAATTTTAACTCAGGGTCCACTCACCAGCTTTTTTCAGAGCTTGGGTGGGAGACAGGTGAAGGACTGTGTTGTTGTTGCTGTACCAGAAGCATCTACCGCCTGGTGGCGATCTCAAAGTCATTTCACGTGATCTCTTTAATTCTGCCACCCTGTTTTTCAGATTCTCCATCAGGACCTGTGCTTGCTCTTGCACCTCCGTCCCCATCACCGTCCATCTCCCCTTCACCGCCCACCTACTCTTCACCCTCGCCCCTCCCTCCCGTGTGTCTCTCCGTGTCCTCCGCACTGCCTGTCCAGCACGATGAGGAAGAGACGAATCCAGCTTATCCTCCTTCTGAGCAGCAGCAGCAGCAGCCGCCGCCCTCCTACCAACTGGCTCCGACTGCAGGCACCTCCCCACCCCTCTCTACATCCCCCCCTGCTATCCCGTCCTCACCCCTCTCCAACCTTCCCCTGGGCCAGTCAATCCCCCCTCCGTCCACCACACCTCCTCCATCATCCTCTGATCAAGATCAGGAACCTGAAGCTGGGCAGCCTTCCCCTTCCTCACCCTCCTCTTCCTCACCTTCTTCATCATCCTCTCCGCCACCATCCCCTCCAACCCCAGAAGAGGCCCCAGCATCCCAGCGTCTTACCTCCCTCCACCTGGCAAAGAAGCAGGCTGACGCCGCCATAGCTGGGGAAAGTGAAGAGGAGGACAGCGAGAGTGGAGGCGAGGGAATCTTCCGTGAGCGGGACGAGTTTGTGGTTCGAACTGAGGACATCGGGACTCTCAAGGTGAGTTCCCCACCGGAGTATGTTTTGTTAATAAATAACTTACCATTAATGATATACACATGTTTGTGTCACCAGATGGCGTTGCAGACAGGCCGGGAGCCGCCACCCATCTGGAGGGTGCAGAAAGCCTTGCTCCAGAAATTCAGCCCAGAGATCAAAGATGGTCAAAGGCAGTTCTGTGCAACCAGTAATGTGAGTTTTCCAGCAGACATACGTTTAACTCCGGACTCCCATAGCTTCAGTCAATACTAAATTACATAGGGCAGAAAACTGCTGGTGTACAGCTCTATGGGTTCACAGTAAATCGGTGATTTGGTTGGGTACAACCCAGGGCCCCATTTGACAAAAGCATCTTGATCGACGATTGAGGAATCCATCTTATGAACCATCTTTAGTGGTGTCTCCCGCTTAATGATGCCAAGATCAGAGGTGTCAGGTGGCCTAATGGTTTAGGCAAAAACATACAATCCCAATGTCCCTGTAAGTGCCCATCATTCCCTTCTCTCTCTCACCACACATAACTTCATGTAAGCTGTCGAATAAAGACACAAAGTGGCAAAGGAGGACGTGATTGTAGATTATGTGCCCTGTACCTGCTCACAGAAGGTGAAGAATGGCATTAGAAGCTGTGGAACCTGTATGAGAAACCCCAAACTTCATATTGTTTAGTTTACTTGAATTGCATTTTGAATTGCAAGTCTTTATCATGTCCACTGCTACACTGATGTTTAATGTAAAATGATGAGCTTTAAATGAGTAAACAGGCCAACACAAATGTTATTAATTGAACAATTATTTAATGGCGTCAAACTGACCACATGTTGTAGCAGGATATATACTGTGTATATATGACTTATATTTATGAGTGTAATAATGTAATATCTCTTCTGGCTAAAATGCTGCGTTTCTTGATTTCCTATTTTCAGTTCTAGCATCGTATGTTGGCTGCAGACTAGACATTTCTTTCTTCTTTAACAGACAATTTCCATTTGCTTTTATAGGTCTAATATAAAACTGATGACAGAATCGCATACATAGTTAAGGACCAACATGTTCAAGAAGATTATTAGAATGGCCACTTTTTGATTTGAAGTTTAATTTGTTCTTAATGGCACTATCTGCTCTGAGCAGGAGCTACATCAGTTTCTTAAACCTGCTTTCATCCAATAACATATTCCACAAGGTAGAAAGACTGTTGCCTGAACAGGAATGATTTCATAAAACATTAAGATTTTATATATATATATATATATATATATATATATAGCTTTCCATTGTGTTGTTTACAACATGTATGCTGTGTGAGTTCTGTATCTTTAATGTATACTGTGGCATGGTGTGGCGCAGACAGTTATATAACTCATGCTACTTTAACAGCAAACAAAAAAACAACAAACAACAAAATACTCCATACAGATTGAGTCGTAGAAAAACCAGAGACATTCTGCAGATAGAAATGGAAGTAAGATCAGGGGTAAATTAATAGATAATTGGAAGAGATATAAGTAGAATAATAATACATTCTCTTTCCAGTCAAACATTTAAAGATATGAGTTCCTGCAGCTGCATTTCTAAAATGTTGTAACTCAAATAGTGCTTAACCATGTCGTGTGATGCTACTTCTTTACACTTTAAGCACAAATATTACTGGGACCAGAAAGGTGCAGCTGAACATTTATATTATAGAAACCACTGACTATCTATGTAACAATATGGCCACAATTGAGCACACTGACCATTCTCCACCTAGTTTTGTCAACCAATTAATGGATGTTATCTGATTGTTTTTTTGTTAGTAGAGAGGAAGAACCCTTATAGGAAAATGGCTTAGCACTTCTTCAAGAGTGAAATCTTAAAGTATTTCCTTAATAGCTGTGAGTGCTCTGTCTGCAGAAAGCTGTACACACGAATGTTTGATTTCTCCCCTCTAGAGGCCGCTTAGAGCAGCGCAGTATAGTGTTTAATTTCTCAGAGCTCAGACAATTCACTCGCTGCAATTTGGGACATTAAAGAGTGCCCTGTCTGATTTATCCTCACTTTTATGCTGTGTAACGTTTTGTCATAGAGACAAACAGATAGAACCATACTGTTTACTAAACTGTCATACTTAATGTCTCTTCCCTCAGTATCTGGGTTACTTTGGTGATGCCAAAATGCGCTACCAGCGCTTGTATGTGAAGTTCTTGGAGAATGTCAACAAAAAAGATTACGTCAGAGTGTGTTCTCGAAAGCCCTGGCATAGAGCCGGTCTGACTCTGAGGTAAGGCTATGAGTTTGATTTTCATGTCATATGTTTCTGATTGTCACTCGAAGGTAGGGCCATACAGACGATCTGATGATTGATCTGATTGACGTTCTGATCATGTTTTTTTTAAACTTACTGATTGGCAGGCGCCAGTCACTACCTAAACAGCTGCCCACCATTCACAATCAAACCCCACCTCGAGTGGAGAGAGACGACAGAGAAAAGGAGAGACAGAAAGAGAGAGAGCTGAAGGAGCAGAGAGAAAAAGAACAAAGAGAGAGGGAGCACAGGGAGAAAGTAGAAAAAGACCATAGGGAGAGGAGAGAGAAAGAGGAGAGAGAGCAAAAAGAGAAGGAGAAACAGGAAAGGGAGCAGAAAGAGAGGGACAGGAAAGAAATGGAGAAGATGGACAGGGAAAAAGAGGAAAGGGAGCAAAAGGAGAGGGAGCGGAGAGAAAAGGAGAAAGAAATGGAATGGGAGAAAGAGAGGGAGAGAAGAGAGAAAGAGCAAAAGGACAGGGAGAGAAGGGAATATGAGAGAGAGCTGAAAGAGAGGGATCGAAGGAACAGGGAGCAGAGAGAGAAGGAGAAACTGGACAGGGAGCGTAAAGAACGGGAAAGACAGGAAAGAGAACGAAAAGAGAGGGAGAAACAGGAGAGGGAGCAGAAGGAAAAGGAAAGAAAGGAGAGGGAGCAGGGTGAAAGGGAGAGGCACGAGAGAGAGCAAAAAGAGAGGGAGAAACAAGAGAGGGAGAGAAGAGAGAAAGAGAGAGAAAAGAGAGAAAGGGAGCGGAGAGAAAAGGAGAGGGAAAGAGAGAAAGAGCGGGAGCAGAAAGAAAAGGAGGGAAGAGAGAGGGAGAAAGAGAAGGAGAAACAAAGGGATCAGGAGAAAGAGAAGAGGGAGAGAGAGGAGCGAGAGAGGAGGGATGGCACAGTGGAGTTTGCACGTCTGAAGGAGGAGAAGAGAGGAGGAGAGAAGAAGATGGAGCGTCAGTCCAGAGCCAAGACTTCAAAGGACAAGGCAGAGCCTCCTCCCAAGAAGAGGAAGAAGTGGCTGAAGGAGGTGCCCTCCTCCTCCTCCGAGTCTGACTCCTCCCCTCCCAGTGATGACGAAGGTCAGCTGTTCTGTGTGTTTGTGTGTACACATTAACACATTTGTTAATAACGTATCAGTAAGTGTCGGCTGTGTTCGGGCCCTCAGTGCAGCTGCTTTGTGTTTTAGGGCCTGTGCGGGGTGGAGCTAACAGCCGAGCCATGAGGGAGATGTTCAGGAGCTACGTGGAGATGCTGGTCAGCACAGCGCTCGACCCTGATATGATTCAAGCCCTGGAGGACACTGATGGTGAGCACCCAGACGGAGGGACACAAAGAAAGGCTTCAGTGAAAGTGTGGATGAGTTGGGAATAAAATAGGACTTGTCCAGAGATAGAAGGGCCTTTTCACCAATGTCATGGTGTTACCAGATGGCCACACTGGTTGCTTGGTTTTGAAGGACCATATTGTGTTTTTGCAAAGTGAAAATTTTCAGTAGAGTTTCAGATTGTTTAATGTATTTTCTCTACCTTACAGTCACAGTTGTTCCATCAGCCGGTTAGCCCACAAAAATTGGTGGATGTGTGGCCTTAAGGCGCATAAAAAGACACACACACACAGATTGACAGACAGAAACATACACAAACACCTTTTTGCCATGCCCCCCCTTCATAACTTATGAACCGTTTGCTGTTAACTCTTGTTGGAAGCATCACTGAACTCAGCGGAGTTCCTTTTTCATTGCAGTGAGTTAGCCCTGCCATCTACAATTAAACCCGCCCTCTGTCATAACATGTGTGTTTCATGTTTTTATATCCTGGTGGGAACTTTAACTTCAATGCATACCAAGCAATGGGGACTTGTGTAACATGGGGATATGAAGTCCCCATGGGTAGAGACTGCTTTTTGAACTCTCCCTTGTTTCCACTAATTGCCTGGACTCTTAAACTTGCTACATTTAATCAATCACAGTGAAGATAAAGTCTGAAAATCGATTTTCCGCCAGTGTCAGGGTTAGCTTAGGTTACGATAAAGTAATTGTTGCTTGCTTGTAATGCACTGTGAGTTCTACAGTTTGGCACACAATAAACATGACAATGCATTCCGTGGCCTGATCATATGCATTTCCAGTGTGCCTTCACAGGAAGCAGTTACCATGCTGTCCTGGAATATTATGGTCCTGCTTAAAAGTCCGTGAGCGCCTCTTCTCTCAACCAAGCTGGCATAACTGTAACCTGCAACTGTGGCTAAACATTTGGTTAAGTTGTGGACTAGAAAGAAAACAAAATGCGTAAAAAGTTTTCACATTCAGTGTCAACACACGCACACACAAGCACTAGATAAATGTCAAAGCACTCCAGTAGACCTGTACTTAAGAGGCTTCAATTTAGATTGACATGTTGACCTTTAAATGTGGATGAGTGAGGAGGCTCGGATAGAGATCAGTTCAACCCTTGTATATGCAGTTATTAAAATACCGTGCACAGCAGAGTGACAAAAAGAACACCTACCCTCCCACCACTTCAAAGTAAACAGATAACAGACAAAAATGTGTTAAAAGTTAAAGTAAAACATTAACCTTTTTAATTTAGTAAAAGTAGGTAAGTACTTTTAAATATACTTTATATTACTTTATACTATACTGCAGTAAACAGATCAACATTTTCTGCCTGAATAAGGAGGCATAAAACACACCACCTGCATTACTATCAGTAGGCACTGATTCTGACACAGGACTTCAACATGTATTATATATATTATATAGATCCAACAGATAATGGACTCAAAAGCAAGACAAACTGGCAGTTGAGTGTAAAAGTCTTAACATGAAGGCAAGATTTGTTAGGTAGTTCATGCTGAAGTATCAAAAAGACATGGCAAAATGCATTAAAACATGGATAATGAAATGCAGGTCAGATGAATTAGGGCAGGACAGGTAACCATACATGCGGTTAACACAGGGGTAGGAAACAAGGTAACTGAAAGAAGAACCAATGGTGAGTATAACAAACAACTACTACAACTACTATAATAAAAATACTAAATGAAAAACTGGAAGCAAGAAATAAGGTATTGTATCATTTTAGAATAAAGGAATTTCACAATTCGCCAGACATCCAAACTTTAATGAAAACCTAAGTGTTTGGCTCCCGCATCCGAGAGTCTTCTTCAGGGTCAGAACTACAAGCTGGCAATTTAAAGAACAATTTAAATGATTTACCCAGTTTCAGTATGTCCTCATTGCTCATCCAGGATGTACAAAACCTTGGAAGAATAATTGCTGTAGGTTGTGGGCACTGGGAATTCCTGGATGGCCTGCACCTTCCGCAGATACCGCACCTCCTGGTGTGCGTAGGCACATTTGCCAGGGTTGATGGTGGTGCCTGCTGTTTTGATGAACTGGAGAACCTTACAGATGGGCACCATGTGGTCCTTCCAAGAGTTGCTGAAGATGACACATGATACAGTGTGCTGCAGCAAACTGTGGGACCTCACTCAGCACAAGCCGATGATAGATGGGAGGAGCTCCATTTAGGCCAAAAGGCATCACTGGGAAGACACAGGTGCATCTACAGCCCTCATTACAGAGGCTGAAATGAGGGCCTGCATGAAGAGCCAGTATAAGATAGAAAATATTTTTTTTGAACTGGAAATATATAACAGAATAATAAGTCTCTAGTATAATAGGTCTCCTTTAAGTGCAATAAACTTAAGATTGGCCTCAATGACAATTCCTAATCGGAATACCCTCTAGAAATTGTTGTTCCATGGTGGAACAAGGCTTGTGACAGTGAGGAAAGAAAATAAGCATTTTGAAGTCCTGTAACAACCTTGCCTGCACTTGGGCATGCTGGAGTATTACACAGCTTAAGTCTCTAAGTCTGAGGCCTTTTGCTGGAAAAGAATGAGTTACTGTCTTGTGTGAATGAGTTCACTTATCTTGAGATCTTTTTTTATGAGTGAGGCTAAGATGGATTGTGAGAGAGTGAACTTGTTGGATTAAGAGGTGCAGGCGACATGCATGTTTTATATCTTATATTATTATGTATTATTGTCATATTTAAAACCACTTAACCTACTTAACTTAACCACTGTTTCGTCTTTTGCTGGTTTCTCACAATAATTGGCAGTGACGTGATTAAAATGTAAGATTTGAATGTTAATAAGTGTTCTACTACTTTCTAACTCCTCAGATGAGTTGTACCTCCCCCCCATGAGGAAAATTGATTGCCTGCTTAGTGAACAGAAGAAGAGGTTGTTGAGGAGAGTCAACATGAGTGCTCAGCACCAGGTAAACCTACACATCCTAGTTTTACAAGCGCTCAATATACTCAAATACAGTCTGTTGATGATTGACAATAAATATCTTGCTCAGACATCTGAGAGGTTAAACTAAACTTGAGCATTATCTCATGTCTTTGACTGCGTTCTGCTGTCCTCTCTCTAGGAGGCTTTACATATATTCCCCAAAATGACGGCAGACCCACTGGAATCTGGAGCTGTCAAAGTTCATCTTGGTGGGGAGGGTTACAACCGCAAAACCCTCAACCGAGTCAAGAGGAGTATTCCTAAGCAACAGGTCAGAAATAGCATGACTATAACATCACAGCATACTTTCTACTCTCATTTTAATTTGTACTGGGTTGTGGGTAACCAGAATCCGCTTTATTGCCGGGTATGTGTACACATACGAGGAATTTGACTCAGGATTGTACAATGCTCATGATGTGCTTACTTATACAATAATACAATTATAAAATACTAAAATCAGACACAGACTACAGTATAGAGAATATATTTATAGACTTGACAAATACTAATGTACAAAATAAGACTTAAATGTTCACACATGGATAAACAATATATGCAAGACAAAATCAGGGACAAAACAAGAGACTGAATGAACATCAGAAACAGACATCAACTGTCTGTGGGCACCAGTGTCCACTGGGAGGAGGTCAGAGGTCATCGAGCAGGAGTCAGACAAATAATTCAAGTCTGACACCAGACACCGTCTTTCCATCTCCACCCATATGACCACCTGCCATTAAAGAAGTTCCCCAGTTACCTCTCTGATGACATTTTAGCTACCTCCATTTAGTGAATGAAGACGATAAGATGCAGCTGAATGTTGAGCTTAGCACAGTCAGACGATTCTAAAAGTGCACCATTTTCACACCAGAGCATCCAAGAAACTGTTTGCAGTGATAAAGTTTGCAACTCAGCAATTTGTGGGCCTTACCGCAGCATATGGATTGATATACACTTCCAGTAGCCCAAGGTTTATCCAGAGTAATGGAGAGGCCATGTCGACTGTGAAACACCTGCAAAAAAGTCACTTTAGCCCAATTTCTTCTGGGACAGCAACTTTGCACTTTAACTAAACCTAACACTCTGTCAACAGTTTTGGACAATTTTTTCCTCTGTCTTCAGGCAGGTGAAGACAGGTGTAGCTTTTAACGCGGGTGTATGGCGAACACTGCATGTCGTTGGAGTAGCGTTGGTGGTCCCACCATCTGTTGCTAGGTTTAATGGCAGAGGTCTTAATGGAGATGGGATGATGCAAAAGAGGTGTTGTCCTCCTCTTTCGCACACACGCCAACGTCTTGTGGGTTATCTCGGTTAGGGAGACAGGTGAGAACAGGCGGTATGCACTACACTGTGAGCACCACAAGTGAAATTCCATTCACCTCCATTGAATGGAGGCAGAGATCTCTGAGAGACTAGAGTGAAGTAAGAAAATGTGTTTGCAATTTCCCCTCTGAACAATGAAGTAGAAGTTGAAGTAGAAGAGCAGTAACAAATATCTTATCTGAAATTCCCTTAGATAGCTTCACCTGGCATTGTTAAGTATAAAGAATCCTGTCTTTTAGTTCTTTCAGAATGTGCTGTCAGTTCTCTTCAGTGTTGCTTTGATCGTCTGTAGTGCTTTCTTCAAATGTTGGGGGAATCACTCAGGAGGAAAAACCTCCTGCTACAAAATCTCAATCTCTTTTTCTCTCACACGTCTTTTCAGGATCTGAAGCTCTCAATTGAAACTTGCCGGATCTACAGTCTGTATCATTCTCTTCACCACTACAAGTATCACACCTTCCTGCATTGCAAGAAGGAGGTAAGGATGGCTGCATTCATGCTAAAATGTATTCATTTTTTAGTAAATTTCTGTACTGCTGTATACTTCTCTGTCCTAAGGCATTTATTAGTTTCTGATTCTGGGAAGCCACTGTTGGAAGTGACAGGTTATGAAATGACAGCATTTTCTGTAGGGATGTACAGCAGCAGCTCAGTGTTACGGCAGCAGCAGCACTATGCAGTGACCACTCACCTGTCAGTCGTCGTCGTTCTAAATAAGTGGAGACACACTTCGGACACCTTCTTCTTCTTCTCTCTGACAAAACAATGGCTGCGTAATCCGTTTCTCCTCCTGCTCCAACCCCCCCCCCTCTGTACTGTAACTACTGTATCTCTGAACTCGGCCTTTAACCAAATCACACACATTCAGGCTATTCTACACAGTCTCCTTTTGATAACTCATGTAATTAGTATTTGAGCCTCCACAGAAACTGATTGGAGTGGGAGTGGATGACTTCCACCCACTTTGAAAACCTCTGGTTTAGAGCAGTTGACAAAAGTTAAACGAGCCACTGCCATTACAGTACCTTATTCTGTTTGGCTGTCATCATTCCCCTACCAACTGGTAAAATGTATACACAAAGTTAGACAGGTAAAGGATTGGTCTGTCCAACAAAGGGAATGGTTAAAATGTCCTATTAAGGGCTATTCATGACCATTTACCGCAGGCACAGCACAAAAGAACCTTAATGTATTGTGACTGTATGCTGTATGTAATATGAGTATGGTCTAGACCTGCTCTATATGAAAATTGTTCTGAGATCATTTTGATTTGGTGCTATGTAAATTAAATTAAATTGACTGTGGTTGTACTGCATGGCTGCATGTTTGCCCCTCATCCACTTACACCCTCATAAATATTCCCCTTCAGTTATAAGCCAGTTGTTGCATCCTTGCATCTTTCGCTGTCCTAGTTCAGTTTTCTCTAGAGGTGCATTGGTCCTGTTTTACTGTATGTAACTGACTTGTTGATTCCTGAACAGACGGACAGTATTGAGCAGGCAGCAGAGGACCCTGGCCAGGAGGAGGTGGTGCAGCAGTGCATGGCTAACCAGGGCTGGCTGGAGAGCCTCTTTAACTCCTTCATGGAACTGCTTAGCCTCAGTGCCAAGGCCTGAAGGAGGACAACAGCCGCAGCCCACCAAACTCACACATCCACCTACAGTGTGAAGTAGATGGAGGCATCCAGAGTTTGTGAAACAAAAGAATCATACAGAAACTGTATGGATGGTTCGAGCATAACAATCGCTGTAGGTTTGTTTGTGGGAGGTTTAACTTTTAAAGTATTTGTTTTATTATTGAGTCCATTTTAAAGTACCTCTTTATTTCAAGACACCTAATGAAAGATGGAGGGTAAGGGACTATGTGAATGTGATGGATTTTCCTCAAATGTCAAAGAAAGGGACCACAAGATAATTTGGTCAACATGACCTACAGAATATTGATAGACACAAGTTGTCTATAAGTATGTATTGACAACTATGGTTTGTATAATTTATACAAGAACATTTCTAAAAATGTCTGTCCTAAGATGGGATCGTTTGCTGTTATTATTTCTTAAAAATGGCTTAAAGGGGTATACATAAAATGGCCCACCTGCAATTTTTTGCTTCTATCGTTCTGACAGAGGTAAAACTAGAGTGGAGCGAGACAGAAGTGCGGTTTAAAAGGACTATGTGATAGTCTCTTGTTTCTACCTGCCTCAGTTAGAATGCAGTTGAGATTGAGGAGAGATGTATTTAAAACTAAGCCGTGTTCTTTCAGTTTGTTCTGACAATGAGAGAGGGGATTTAATGCCTGCAAGGACAAGGAGCGAAAAAATAAAGCACGACTTTCTTAAAGGAAGTGTGAGGTGAAATGATCCAAACGCATAAATGTCAGTGTTTAATGTTAGTCATTTTTATCTGTTTGTTGTTGATGGATATTTCCTATTATTTGACCTCTCAGAGGATATTCTTGCAGAGCAATTTTGTTGTTTTGGTGTGTAAATATTGTACAGCTATTTCATTCTCTAGTTCCCAGTTGCTCTTCTGTACATGAAATTCCTGTATTTGACATAATGAAATAAAACTGTTCAAATGACAAACGTGATGATGAATAAACCACTTCTGCTCAAGTCATTTCCCTAAAGAATGAACAGTGCATCAGCAAGTGGATGTGAGCTGATACAGACACTGCAAAAACTTTACTTTCGTCATGCAATACATGTTGCACTATGAAATGCAGCTGTTAATCAAATTACCTTTCAATTCCCGCTCTATGAACTAGCTTTGATCTTTGTTGAGGGAATAGCTTACTTTTTACATACACGTGTGTGTGAAAATCATAAAAGGCCATGTTGGATTTTAAAAAGGAAATAAGCTGCTTAAAAGTCAAATGCATAATTAACCCTTCTGTTATCTTAAGGGTCAAAAACGACCTGTCCATGGGTTTAACAGCAGTGAAAACCCCCTCAATGACATTTCTCTGCATGAAATTTGATGATGTTTCCTGAACTGACCATACCATTAGGGAAAACTGCTGTCTTTAAAGAAATATTTTTTCAACAGCTGCACACCATCAGGGTAAGTCATTTACAGATGAAGTGTTAGTAAAATAAACCACACATACAGGGTGAGAAAGAGAGAATGTGTGTACTTGTTTATTATTTATTTATTTTGCAAACAGAGAAGATACCGATTCTGGCCCCCTAAGACCGACTTTAAAACAAACGCAATGTGCTTCAAACGTGACAAATACATTTATAAAGCTCATGCTTGCAGAATTGCATACATGTCATACAAGTAGGCTAGAAAAATAACATTACAAATCAATACAGCAAAAATAAATTATTGTAGCAAAACTAGTGGTGTTCATTAAATAAAATAATTCTGTCTCTGTATTGTGAAGTATGAAAACAGTTATTCACAGCCTATTAAGATTGATTAAGAGACTGATTGTTCGTGATAAAACAATATTTTAAAATTAATTCAATTATTAAGTGTCAGAGGGGTGGACGGGAGGAGAAGCCTTTTTCTTATATTTAATATTTTAGTTGTATAGCCTAAATAATTTACAAATATATTTTACTAATTTCTAATTTATTGTGGCAATTAATTTAAAACAGTCTAGATTAAACATTGAAAAGATGACTTCCATTATAAGGTTTTCTCTGTATCATATGCAAAGGACACCAATCCTCAGTATTCCACAATTAACGCGCAGCTAATAGACGGTAAATGGACCGGAGACCTACGTGCACCTGTACGCCGTCCTGTACGGCCACGCTCGTTGCGTAGGGCCCCGCCTCTGTCTCGTGTCAATGTTTACATTTTTGATGAGAGGACGAAGAGGAAACTATCCTTCTGCGCACGAGAAGAGAAAAGAACTCAATGAGAGTGACTTACGTGAACAGCAGTCAGGTAAACGTGATGTCAGCAGATAACAGCAATGAGAAGTTAGCCTAATGTAAGTTAGCTCGCAGTGAGTCTGCTCTGTCTGTCCTGCTAACCCAGCTTTCTGTCTCCGTGTCTGGGTTGCTTGCCAGACTGTGACTGTCCAATGTTAGAGTGAAATACAAATGTGTATTACGTTTGATAAACGCCGACGGGCAGCGGTGTTTAGAACCAGCAGCCCGGAAAAGATAGCTGCGACGCGCCTGAACAAGCGTTCATATTTAGTTTAGCCTGTACATTCTATGGTTTACCCGCGGCCCTGTACACAGGAGAAGAGGTTGACTGTGAGTGTGTGATTATGTGGTTTATATGCGCGTGCACGAAACTGCGCATACTAGCAGCTAACTCTGTGAGGACCAGTGGAGACAATGTATGGGCCCGCTCTTCAGAACAACACACTGATAATCTGTCTCTCAGCAATGGTTTAGTTAGACCTCTGGACTAATGCAAGGAAAAGCAATAGATTGACATTGACTCTTGATTATTAAAATGTTAATTAGCGGGCAGACTAGGCAATATGGATGCACATCTCACAATAGTTGCTGCTCGACCAAATGACCCAGCAGATTGGCCCCCATAGACTTCATGATTTTTCTTACCCTAAACACAAGTCTAGGAGAGGTTTCCATTCAGGCTTAACACAGACAGTTTTAAAGGAGGTAGGATTGTAGTGAGAGCACTGTGATGTCAGGTGTGACTGTGTAGCAATGGCTAATTGTTTACATGGCTCATGAGTCAGATAGTAGGGCCCAAAATCAGAATTTTGCGTAGGGCCCCAGGGAGGTCAGGACCAGCTCTGCTTGTAGACAACTTGTTCCAACCACTCAAAGCCCTTTGCACTACCTGTCACATTCACTCATTATCACACATTCATACACTGATGGCAGAGGCTGCAATACAAGGTGGTAACTGCTCAACAGAAACAGAAAGTAATCATTTGCACACTTTCACACTCCAGTCACAGCCTTTGTATCAGTATTTAGTATCCTCCCCAAGGACATTTCGACATGCAGGCAGGGGGAGTTAGAGTATCACTACACCACCATTCTCACGTACATGTGGTTAACAGAATACTAAAAAAACGCAGCAAAAACAAATTGTGTGGTGTTGTCTATCAATGCGGCAAGATGAAGGGCCAGAAGGTCACTGACACAGGATTCATTCTCTGTCAGCCATGAATATCCAGTCAATTTTATGGAAGTTCTGCAGCCACTATGGTATCCTATATCTTATTTATAAAGTTGACATTTTGGCCCGAGTGTGGCAACATGGATCAACTCAGAAAATGTCACGGCAGATAGTCCAATACATTACAAGTAGAGATGGAAGCTGATAGACCTGCTCCTCACCTTCTGTTGAAAGCATGTGGCGACATTTTCCATCTCAGCTCTGCTGTGTCACTTGCTCCAGGTGAGGAGTGCAGGTATTAGTGCAGGGGGCTAGAGTAAATCCAGGGCTTAGAGGGGGAGGAGGGGGGGCAGGAGGAGAAAAGGATTACGCAGTCATTGTTTTATCAGAGAGAAGAAGAAGAAGCTGTCCGAAGTGTGTCTCCACTTCTTTAGAACGACGACAGGTGAGTGGTCACTGCATAGTGCTGCTGCTGCTGTAACACTGAGCTGCTGCTGTACATCCCTACAGAAAATTTCATAACCTGTCACTTCCAACAGTGGCTTCCCATGTGCCTGTGGAAGAGCCAACTGAAAACTATCACTGGCAATTAAGTAACAGATTAAAAACAAATGGATTTGATGTTCTCTTTCATGGATTTTGATGTATGTTTAAAAAATGTTCAGTTCTGTTAGAATTTTTTTTTTATCCAAAGTAATTTAAAATGTATGTATTTGTTTTACTTTAAATAGAGTAGATTTCAGTATCCCATCTATGTTTTCATTTTTATTTATCCAAGTAGCATTTAGTTTTTCACGCCTGACTTTCTATGAAACAATGTAGGCTATGTCAGCTGGTGACATCTGTTATTTTGCTAATTACTTGTAGTGATGTTACTTTGAAATAGCCCATGCAAGCTATTTATGATACATTTAATTTGTTCATTTATTATTATAACACTGATCCTTTGTAACTATGTACTATAAAAAAAATCCTGCTCTTGGATGATGATGGCTGTCATTTTTCAGAACTAGACGGTTTCTTTTGGTTGGGCTGCAGGCATGGTTCCAGATGTGGAGAAAATCATTGAGAGCATTATCCAGGGAGACCAGGACACTGTCCAGCTCCTCCTGGACAACTACAACACCAAGGTCTTTGATTGTTGCTATGAATACTGCATCAGTCCGTAACTAGAAATATTAATTCTTGTAATCATGGTTTGAAATAATTCAAAAGAAATGAGAATGTTGCTTGTTCATTTGACCCCTTGTCCACTCTGTGTTTGTTGCTCCTACCACCACGCTCAAAAAATGAAAATATTCAAATAAACTTTATTGGCATGGATATTAGTGTGACATTATTCCCAAAGCTAAATTACATATTATTAAAAATATATAAATATTCCACTTTAACAAGACAACTGAATAGATCAGTCATCACAAGACAATAAATACTTAAACAGTAAAATGCACCAGAGCATCCTGTATACACACAAACTGACTGAACAAAGGATTTGCAGCCAATAGTTATTTTCCTGCTCTCTGCTAGGATGTAGGAAGTCTCCCCTAATCTGTGTGGTGGAGGATTTCTGGACACCTAATGCTGGCTTTGTGAAGAAATTCTTGTTTCAGAATACAGTGTACCCAGTGATTGACTGAAGTGTCTGTCGGTCTCTCTCTCTCTCTCTCTCTCTGTTTGATTTTTGTTTCATTGCACCATTTTTGTAGCGGCCCACAGGGACCCCTCCCTGTACTCCCCATTGCCAGTCCGCCTTTGTTTTGCCGCTGTTCTCCCTTGTCCTCACTCTCTGGTATAAAGCTCCACTTTGATTTCATGGACTTTGGACCTCCACTCTGGTGCAGCCAGTGCCCCCAAGCCCTGTATTAAAGTTGTTCAATTCCAGAGGCACTGCCCCCCCCCCCTCCACTCACTGCATGTGTTCCAGTTCTGTACTGCTTACCAAATTGAATTTCAGTGTCCACAGTAGAAAATGGACAAATTAAGTATTCTTAAAAACGTCTGTTTGCGTACTAAATCTGCATTTTAGTGTGTCCCACTTTTGTATTGTACTATTGTGTTTGCCCTCCATCTTCCTAACCCCCTGTATTCTTCTGTCTTTCCACAGTATGCTGAGTGCTTCTTTTTCAACACTGAGGTGCAGGAGAGAAAAAAGGTCTGTACACAAAAACCTACCGTTACCTTTCCCTACCCTACTTTCCCTTCATCTGTCCCATTTATCATTATCCATTATTGTCTTTTTTCTGTATTTCTCTATTGCCATTTTCTCTTCTCTTGCAACCTTCACTCCTGCCCATTCTTACTCCTTACCTCTGAGCTTTGTCACCCCAGCATTCCCCTGTTCCAGCTCTAAATAGAACCCCCTGTTTAGTCTGAGGAGGCCATCTTCATGGCAGGCCATTTAATGGCAAGATCCCTATTCCTTCCCTTTTTATACACCATCTACTGTACTTCCCATATCAGTGTGTCAGTGTCAAGCTTTCACTATCTTAAAAGTATTGATCAGAAATGATATTGATCAGATTTTTTAAGATATATATTTAAATAATTATGTGTACTGTTGTAGCACATCACGCACGTTTTTAGTCAGTATCATAAAAATGAATGGTATCGGAACAATCGGAATAATCAAACCTGACCCTAGTCACAGCAGGAGTCACATCATTTGAGTGCTATGGAGTTTCCATCAGTCAATCAGCCCTTCAGGATCAGTCAGTGAGTGAGTGAGCCTGTGGAGCCTCGCTAGCAGCCCCAAGTGGTTGCAATGTTCAGGACACCCTACACGCATGTGAACCTTTAGGGCACGATGGTAATTCCTCTCTCAGTATTTCTCACACACACACACACACACACACACACGTTAAAATATTTAGAGTATATATTATACAGGTTGTATTTAAAAGTAATAAAATAGCTAATTTAAAGTAGTTACAAGCTCAGTGTCACTCATATTTTCCATTCTCACATGTCAATGCAGCATAAAGGGAAAACAAAACAACCTGATTTTAGGTAGCCAGTCCTCTGTGCATAATGTTAAATGACTCCTGTCCAGATAGACAAGCACAGGTTAACCCATTTCAGTAACACCACCTAGACCAAATTCATTAAGTTACAAAGAAGATTTTTCTGTGGTCATTCAAAAATAAAAAGACATTGTCTGTGTACAGTGTCCAATAATATAATGCTTTTTGCTGTAAGGCAGTAATATAACATTAATAAATAAAAATCGGTAATATTATACCCGTTATAGTCTCAGTAACACACATTACAACGCACCTTAACCCAAAATTAAGAGGAGTTTTGTTTTTTTTAATAATACACCAACACCGCGAAACATTTCGGGACCAGAAAAACAAATCCACGAGTTAAATAGTAACGTTATTTCGAGATTGTAGGCAGGGCGCAAACTACAGGGGAGCTCGGCTCCTCTTAACAAGACGGTAGCTCCCCTGATGTATCATGACTAAATACATTTCTATAGGCTGTGTGTGTTTAACAGATTCCTTTCATGATCAGAGAAGCTGCTGTCTGTTTATCCTGACCGATCCTGTCGGAGCGTCGGGAGATTCAAATAATCTAGGACATTATACTGCTGTACCTCATGCGTAAATGCGCACAGCGTCTTTCTTAATGGTGACACATTCATCCTTTTTCAGCCATCCACACCCACCCTTCCCGCTATCACATCTTACTATCAGAATAAATCACCCATTAAACAGCAGTGAAAGTAAATCAAAGTAATGCAAAAGTAGAGTAAAGCATTACAATTCAGAGACAGTAATATTGTAATATAACGAATTACTCTAAAATGACAGTAACTAATCTCTATAACTAATCTATATTGTATTACATTTTGGAAGTAACTTGGCCAACACTGTCTGTGTACAGTGCAGTGTTTTGTGCACTGTGCAGATTTTAGTATGCTTGATGTTTAGTTTGGACCTCACTGGTTCCATTGCCAAAGTGAACAACAGGGTGAAGGGAACAAGGTAAAGGAGCGGAAAAGACAGAGAGGGAACCGTTAACGACGACTGCTCAGGGTGTGGGATATGAAAGCTTTACCCAATCTACAGCATTTCCAGGCTGGGTGTGGTTAAGAACAGTTATTGCTAACAAATGCCTTCTCTGCAGCAACTAATACCAGTTGGTTATAAATCCAACTCTTTGGATAATTATATAAGGCCAGTAAGCATCTCATGTCTGAGCAACATTTAGACTCCTTCCTGTAAAAAGCAGTTTAATTGTGGCTAGTGAAGCTGTGAACTCGTCATCCTGGACAGGAATGGAGGACGATAGGGTTCTCTGCCCCCTGGTTGGATGTTTAACAGCAGTGTCTCAACATAGCTTGTTTCTAGCACTGCTCTACTCTAATGACCCTCCTCCATCTAAAACTTCATCTTTCCCTAATGCTTTTATGCATTGCATTTCTGCCGCTGCTCATGGACAAACGGACTACAGCAACAACAACTGGAAGAGGTAAATACATCAAGAGGAAAGAGAGATGAGCTGACTATGAGTTTATGCTGCATTACAGTAATCTGTAAAAGTGCTTAGTCACTCCCAGTGTGTGCAGTGTGTGTTTCAAAAGTGACTGTGTAATCATATCTAGCTGTAAAGCTGCTCGGATACTTTGTGACTCAGCACATTAACCCTGTTAACCTTCACCGTGGAGATCTCCTTAAGCTACACTATTAGTCCACTGCAAGACACCTTTATTCTTGGACAATGACAATCAATAAATAACATTTTACTATAGTCATTCCATCTCATAACAAATGCATCGTAAAACACTGTAGAACTTCAATGTTCAATTTGTGTGTTGCTAGTGCTAACTCTGCCCCTTTGTGATCAGTTCAGGAAGAACAAAGTGAGAGACCACGCTCCCGACTCGGATTCTGACATTGACCCAGATGATGATGAACCTGATCTTCTTCTCCGACAGGTAATGATTGTGTATTTGTGAGTGTGCATGTACATTAGAAATGTCGTTACAGATTATTACTAGTCCCCAGGTGTTTGCAGTAGATATAGCTGCAACTAAAAAGGCATTTTGTATGCAGGAGTCTCCTTTCCTGTGTGTGTTCCTGTTGTCTAACTGACTAGTTGACTAACTCCTACTGCATGTATTGTATGTGCATACTGCACATACTCACTCAATTCTTACCCTTCTTATTCTTTCATTTTGCCCTGTTTCTCGTCCAAATGATCCCTTCTCAACAAATGTTGCTTCAGCGCCTGGCCACAGTCCTGCTGTGCTTCATCAGTAGTCAGCTACAGCCAGCAGTGTTACGGGTTTGCCTGCATACGCTGCGTATCTTGTCCCGTGACCGACTGGCCCTAGGGCCCATGGTCACTGACAGTGCCCTTTTCACCTTGGCACACCTGGGAGGCATCAGCTTACTGCCGACATGCCCACAGCAGGAGGAGGAGGAAAAAACGGAAGATCTGTCAGCCAGAACACACAGCCATATCCACAGAAGAGCAGCGAGTGGCTGTGAGGCGGCTGCAGATGCTGATGCTACACCGTTATCTGTAAGCTCTGTGCTTGCCTGCTGTGCTGCGGAGGTAGCTGGTGCTGCCACCACAAATGGCTCAGTTCAGCACTACTGTAAGTGGACAGGTGATGGAGGTCATGTGGTGCTTGCCCGTGGGAAGAAGGACACCCGGGAAGAGGACAGTGAGGAGCAAGAGAAGGAGGAGGATGGGGAGGTGTGTAGGAAGGAGGCCATTAAAGTCTTGTGTAATGTCATCTACAACAGCCCCAGAGCACAGGAGAGGGCCAGCTCTCTAAGGTGACTTTTTCAAATGAGTAGACCTAGCCGTAACATTTCTAAAAGTTATAGTTATATGACAGAAGCACTTGTGAAGTCAGATAACACAAAGCCTAGTAGCTTTTGCAGCTCTATGTCAGCGCAGCTGACTGTCACTGTGGTCGTTAAAATGACACATCACCAGCAGCAGATTATAGGAGCAGCAGTTAATTATTGTTTATAACTTTTTGGTGACAGTTCAATAAACTCTTTGGCTATAACCCATTACTCTGTAACATAATAATAATATATAAGACATTAAAATGCTACGTTCAAATGGTTTTGGTGAATTTTACATGATGCCAAGTGACACTGCAACTTGTTCAGCTTTTAGATATCACATATGAACAACCACATTTAACCAATAAACTTCACAAGTAATGCTCACCAGCTGCTGACCAACCACTGGCCTCACTCTTCTTTTTATTCCTTTTTCAATGGAAGTCTTCTGCAAGGTCTGTGGGAGAGTCTGAAGCAGGGGATCTGGAGCAGGGCACCGTCCAGCAGCCAGTTTTACAAGCTGAGACTGCTCTTCTTACTTACGGCTCTGAGGCCTGAGCTCAGGCTGCAGCTACAGCAGGTAAAATGCTTGCAGGCTAGAGTGGATGGAATTCTATTTTGTATTGTTGTCTTCAGATAACAGAATCATAATTTTGTGATCCTAAAAAACAAAATTGATATTGAAATTGATAATTGTGATTTCCCCAACTTTCTTGTGATCATGAGATACATGGCAATCAACGGCAAGTTTGCTCGTGTTTGACAACAAAAGATTATTATTATAAAAATATACTGCAACTGCAACCAAATAAAAAGTCCCTGCAACATCACTATGATATTGTTGGCTCGTCAGAAGATAATTTACATGAGCCTATACTTACCAGATTAGACAAAAAGCACTGTATTATTCCAATAAGAGTAAGATAGGGCCTAAGTGTTTTTTACTGCGTCACTATCTTAAAAAGTCCAATGAATACCAGATGATCTATCTCATCACAATTACTCTGTAATCAGGATAAAACACCAGAATAATCCATAAGCCTGTTCAGAGGGCCGAACAGGCTACTTTCACAAGACCAAAAAATTCATGTTACATTTATTTCTCATACAATGTGAGTTTTCATAAGTTTTGTCTAATTTCTGAAAAATGCCACACAACATATACACAAAAGTAGATCTAGTGCAGTATTGAGCTAAGTCCTTTCCTCAGTCCCATAGATGAGTTGTCTATAGGTGGTTTATTTACCCCTGGCAGGAGCGTGGAGTGTCAGTGCTGACCAAAGCCCTCCAGCAGTGCCTGGCTGTGAGGTGGGGTGAGGGATATGAGGTACTTAGTGACAGCACAGCTCCACCCATCTCCAAGGAGACGTCCGAGGAGGTCATCGAAATCCTCAAGACACTCTTCAACATCGCTCACACGTTCCAGAGGCAGGAGCCAGATGAGGTGACCCCCTTGAAAACATACAAACCAGCTGCACAACTCACAAATCCACCAATTCACTACTACTTTTTTTTTATTGGTTATGATAACACTGTACTCACCGAAGTACAATATTAACGCAATAGTAGTAACCAAAGTAAGACACGAGTCAGATTAAACACACAACATTTTTTATTTTTATTCTTCAACAATATTTGAAATATGCTGTAATCACATGACAATTCGATACGTAGTGACTTTAAATGACATTGCAATGAATATGGTCTGTACTGGCCTGTACTTGCCAAGCACCTTTCTAGTCTTTCTACCACTAAGTACACATTCACACACTGAAGGATATATCAGGAGCAATTTGGGGTTCAGTATCTTGTCCAATCCGAACCCAGGGATAGAACCACTGACCTAGTGGATGACCGCTCTAGCCCCAAAGCCACAGCCGCCCCCCAATACCATCCTACTGTAGCTGCAGATAGGCCAGTACCAGGAATCATGTTCACTTTGCAGCGCAGGCTCTATGGTGCCAAAGCAGGCAGTGGGGTGTCCTTAATGTATCAAATCGGTAAGTAAGGGTGTGGAGTTTGGGACAGTGGATATCTGTGTAGTGTGTTCAACGTCCATATAGGACACTGTAATTTGCATCCTATCATAATCCAACAGTTATGCTTTTTTATGTTGAAAACCACAATCCTTTCCTAACCCTAACCATACCATGACCACATTTTTGGCCCATTTTATGCTTTTGTAGAGAGATGACAGGAAATGAGGGAAGAGCAAGATGGGGAATGACATGCAAACAAGGTCCCTAGCTCACCAACAGAGACATTGTGGTTGATGGTTGGCACACTACCATCAGGGCACTCCTAATGTTCTGTCTGGTGATAAGGTTGAGATTTGAGCATAAATTCTGACATTATTGTACAATGTGCAATGAATTCAGTCATCTTCAGTTCACATTAGGTGAGCTGTCCCCGACTAAGGATTTACATAGTTGAATCAGAATCGTGTGTTTATGTGTGCGGCGATTGCGAGCCGGGGGGGGGGGGGGGATTTCCAGCTAAACTGAGGCTTTTTGATGATCTCTCTCTCTCTCTCTCTCTCTCTCTCTCTTCCCACCCCCCCACCCCCCACCGATCTTGTGTATGGAAGATTTTATTGGACTTTAATATTTGTAAATAAATGTAAAAATACATATTTGTAGATAGTGTAATATTTGCGCATTATACTACATATTTGTGGATTGTTTTCTTTGGGTTACTAATATTAAAGTCCAATAAAATCTTCCATACTTGCGGTTGCTCGCAGGTCTATTTCAAGTAGCCGGCTGTTTAAAAACGATATAATATTCTTTGTGTGGTTCATCAACGGTGATAAATTATCCGGAAGTCCCGCGAGGTGCGGACAACTCGGCACAACACCAGTGAAGCTGGGGCTCTGTCTGTTCTGCTGCCACTGCACACACACGCTACGCCTACAAATGTGCACTTACGCCCCAGGGTTAGGGTTACAATTTTGGATTTATTCACGCACTTTAAAAACATTTATTAAAGTTTAATTCTTTTTACATATTTGTTTACAGCATTAAAAGTTGAAATGTATATTGTAATAGGTATATTGTATATTAACTTATTGGGAGAAAACTGGTAGTTCTATGTAAAATCAGACAATGAGCACCCCCATATCCCCAAAATGGCACGATCCTTGTTTCGCTGCGAAGCTTCGACTGTGAGATTGACACTTGAATCAGGCTACGCCCATGGAAGCATCAAATCTTCGACTATTCGGAGTCAGCCCTAGTTCACATTGTCATTCTGACCAACAACTCATGAGCCTCTTATGTGAAATTAAATAAAATGGTCTGCTCACTTGTTAGTGTCATGTGAAAGCAAATGATCTGACTTGAAGAAATACAAAATCCATTCATTCCATTCATCCATTTCCCGCCGTATATTTGGTTCAGGTCGGGGCATCAGCAGGATAAGCAAAGGTAGCCCACACGTCCTACTCCCTGGCCACATCCTCCAGCTCTTACTGGGGTATCCTGAGGCATTTCCAGGCATCATAGGAAACGGTTTCTGCCATCACAGGCTAATCTTAGGGCCAAAGCTCAGAGCAGCCACCTACACAAATGAATCTTTCAACACGGACCATTCATATTCGATGTTTCCAGCCTTCTCTGAGATGCAAAGGATACAAAGGTGATCATTGAACTTGGATTTTTGTACCAGCAACACTGGAAAGTGTACCCCCCTTGTAGTAGCAACCCCTTGCTGGTGCCTGTCTGTTTGGGCCGAGCCCCTGGAGTGCCCCTTTAAAAGCTGTGACTTGTGTGTTTTTCAGGAGGATGCTGCTCTGTATCGCCACCTAGCAGCTGTGCTGCGACACTGCCTGCTGCAGTCATGTGATGGAGAAGACACTTTGGAGGAACTCCAAGGGTCAGACTGCTGTTATTAGATTAACTTATTTGATAATGATGTAATAAAATGAATGATGTCATCTATGTACATGATGTAAGAGGTGGAACTGTAATTTAATAAACCTACAAAATAAGTAGATACCTTAGAAAGAACATAGATCATATTTTTTCACATTAATGTTTTAAAGGAGACCTATTATACTGCTCTTCCAGTCCTATATTGTAGTTCTGTGACTCCTGTATGGCAGCTTTGTAAGATTCAAAGTCCAAAAAAATCATTTTCTGTCTTATACTGGGCCTTCATGTAGGCCTTCGTTTTAGCCTGTCTGAAACAAGCTGTAGATGCTCCTGTCTCTTTAAGCCCCCCCTCCTCCTCAAGACCTGAAGCATGTTACCAGGCTGGTACCAGGCAGTACAGACAGACTGAAGGCTCGAATATACTGGGGAGCGGACGTGCACACGGACAGCTGCGGAACCCCATGGATGCGGACTACTTCTGTTTATACTTCTATCTGGAGTCAGATTGGTGGCCTCGTTCCACACATGCGCAGTAGATCGGTTGGTGCCCTGGTAGCGCTAGTCGGCCATAAAAAAATGGGAGGCATGCGGACGTCTGCACAGACCCTATGCGTACCCCATCTGATGACAATTTTTTTGTCAAGCAGACCCTAGCGGTCCCTCGCGGACGTGGAAAGTATAATCCTTGCTTGAGCGTTGCTGTTCCGTTGCTGTGCCGCTGCTGTGCGGAGCAAATGACCATATATGGAACACCAGCTCCGTGCGTCGTAGAACAGAGCCGTTGGTAGAAAAAGCAGTTCAAAACAGAGCGTTGAGAACAGGAGGAAATCTGAGGTTTTTGCTCACAGGAAACTCAATACTTTAACCTCATTATTTGAAGCTTTGGCCATGTTTAACATGAACATCCAACATTGTAACATTGTAGATAAGTCATAAAATGTGGAAAAGCAAAATAGGTTTCCTTTGAAAATTGATGACTTCTTTCCATAGACATACAGTTAACATCCTGTCTGCACTACCGCTGACGTGTCTGGACGTCCTGTTATCTGTCCATGTGGACCAGGCATTACACAAGTGGGAGGGAGTCAACATGGACTGTGTCCACACGTTGCTGCTGTTTATGGACAGACGGCTGAACAGGGTAAGTGTGTGTGTGTGTGTGTGTGTGTGTTGAAGTAAATATCCAGGTGTTGCGAATACTTGGTGTTATCGCCTGAATTATTAATACCTGTATTTGAACAAAAAAAAATCAATGTATGTAAAATACTGATGTACGAAATTGAGTTAGTGAACCGTAGTGAACTTAATGAGCTTCGCAGATAATGCATACTCATGATCAACAACTCCACCAAAACAACCTGCACCACTCTACAACTAAAATAAACCATTTACAATAACCAACAAACCATACACAATTACACCATTATTAACCCCCTAAAATAAGACTTACAAAAGGAGGACTGCCAGCATTTCTTTTTACCTAATTTAGCATATACATGATACAACAACTTTACCTGTTTTCAGCACATTTTAATTATGTACCTACTATTTACTGCTATTTGTTTGAAACCTGGGAATTAAGATCAGTATTTTCCCTTACCCTGAATAAACAAAACAATTTGGGATATTACGTGTGTCTATGCACAGTGTCTTTGTGCGCCTGTGTGATCACTTGTTGAAGGCTACCATATGGGCAGAAACAAAGTTGCTTTTTCTCAACTCAACTAATATTGAACTACAGCCATGACATACAGTAATTATAGTGATAGAAAAGTGAATCAACTTTTCAGCTTGCAGCTGTTCTCTCGGTTTCTTTTCATGCTAAAACGGTGGGTTGCAGATGACCTGGGTGGCAGAGTTATGGTAGAATAAATGTCACTGAAGTGGAAGGTAAAATCTTTAAATATAAGAAAAAGCATGCAGGCAATTCAGGGTAAGTAGTGGCATGACTCAGAGCAGAGGGACATTTATCTGGCAGGCAGAAGATAGCCCTAAGGTTACAACAATGTCCTAAAACTGAGCTCTCACACCTTAAAGGGCCAAAATACCTGGAAAATGAATGCTGAAAAACAAAAGATCAAACTATTCTAACTGGAAAGATAGTGTTTAGTTAAGAGAAAGTGTAGCTATTGTAGATATTATCTTTATTGTTATAATTTCATTTAAAATAGTCATATGTCATAAGGAATTCAGTTTCAATATCAGTGTGTAGGAGGTACATATAATGAAGCGGAATCTTGTTTTTTGGTCAGGTTTACTCACTGCCTAAACTGCTCAGTTGTCATGTGCTGTTATACAGGGTCAGAAGCTGAAGGAGAAACTAATCCCTGTTCTGAATCTGCTGACTGAGAGTTCTCGAGTACACAGGGAGACGCGTCACTACTTACGGCAACTGGTAATGCTTTTTTGTTTTTTTTATTTTGTAATATATAAATACCAAATATTATATGCATCATTCTCACAAATAACTCACTTTTTTGGCCTTGTGGTACAAGAAAACTAATTTTGTTTAGTCAAAAGGGGGGCCTGTCATGCCTGTTGAAACCAGGCAGACTGGTATCATTCCATGATGTATTGCCACAATGGAGGTATATGCAGGCTTAAGGTCATAGTCTGGGTAAGGGCCAGGTTCTGGTGTCTTTAAAGCAAAGAAACCAAGCACATAGCAACTCTGCGACATAGAAATGTCTGATCTGGTAACTGTGGGGCTGATGAGCTAAAGCAGAAACATATGAGCAGTTCGATGAGGGAAGTCTGAGGGCATCTGGTGGACAGGTAGAAAATTGCAATGGAATGGTTTGGGATAGTGAGGGTGTGGCTGGAGAGAGGGGACAGAGAACGTGGCAGGGGCGTAATGTTGTGCTTTACTTACTGCTTTATGCATGACAACTGGGAAATCAATCAGTGCATATACAGGTTCATGGAAATTAAACAAACCTTAACATTAGAGGTACTCTAGTGAAGTAACTTTAGCACTGGAGACAGAAGTAATGACTCTGACCCGAACCTTTGGCCTAGATCTTACCTCCACTGAGAGACGTTGCCATCCGACCTGAGCAGGACACCACACTGAGAGGCCAGCTGGTCCGCCTCATGACACACGTTGACACAGATGTGAAGCATTGTGCTGCTGAGCTGCTCTTTGTGCTCTGCAAAGAAAACGGTACAGTTCACCACAGACTCATTTACTCCCATTGCAGAGCCCATGCAAAACTTGTTTTATTTTGAGGCTTTTGACAAAAAACAGTTTAGAAACATTTGCCTCTTGCTCTCAAGAGTCCTACAGAGGCTGCTGGGTATGCTCTCGTGTTTGTCATGCCTTTTCCTGTTGAATTCTCGAGGACCTGACTGATGCAATGCTTCAGAGGTGGTTGATAAAATATGACAGTGCTGAGCATTGAGGGGATTTTAACTAAAACTTAAGACCTAATAAAATAGACAACTACAATTGTCCTCTATTGTCCCTATTTATGGGAAGTGGCCTGTAGAAGGTTACAGTGGACTTTTTCTCTTGTCATGGTCTATAGGCCATGTTCAGTCCTACTGTAGGTGAGTGCATATTGAAGGCCTCCCCAAGGGGACTATGGTAGAGGCTCATAGCAGCATTTAGAACTGTCACGTCAGTTCATTCCAATGGAATCACCGTCACACACGAAGCAGCACAGCTTTTAGAAATGCATCAAGAAATCAACTTAACAGGCTTCATATGGAAAGAGTACCAAGTGGTAATGTTTGCATCTTGTGTCCCTCCACAGTCAGACGCTTTGTCAAATATACGGGTTATGGCAACGCTGCCGGGCTGCTTGCAGCTCGGGGACTGCTGAACGGTCGAAGGAATTCAGGCGACAGTCAATATGCTCCCCAGTACTCCAGCGACTCAGACTCGGACACGGAGGAGTACCGGGAGGCCAAATCCAGGATTAACCTGGTGACTGGCCGGGTGGAGGCAGAGCAGCCTGACCCAATGGAAGGCATGACAGAGGAAGAGAAGGAGGAGGAGGCCCGTCGCCTCATTGGCATGATCAATAGGCTATCACGGTGAGTAAAGTATGGTATTGCCCGTGATGCAGGATTGACATAATGTAGAAACTGATTAAATATTACTCTCCCTTCCTGTCTCTTACCCAGAGACCAGATAATTCAGCCACTAGGTGTGACAGCAGAGGGGAGACTGGCTCCACTCTGGGGCCAAATGAGAGACTGCACACTGGAGGAAGAGGAAGATTCAGAGGAGGATCTGGATCTGTTGCCAGAGGGAAGGAAAGACAAACAGATGGAATAGAATGATGTAAAGAGCGAGCAGTAGACTTACAGGACAGAGACACAGGCAGTCTTATTTCACCACTTGTTTGTAGTGCACTTCCTTTTTCCTGCTATATTCATACAGCAACAGTGAAACACTGTTAAAGCAGATGCTGGAGGCATAACCATCCTTCATAAAGTTCAGTTGTTTCAAATAAACATGTAAATTGTGAATGGATGGTCTGTACTTGTATAGACCCCCCATTCACACACATTCATACACTGATGGCAGAGGCTGCCATGAAAGGTGCCAACTGCTCATCAGAAACAGAAACTATACACACACACACACTGATTAGTGGGCGACCCAGTCTACCTCCTGAGCCACAGCCGCCCTGTTACTAGAGTATGAGCGGCCGTCCTGCACTGTTTGAAGTGTGCAACAGAGGTTTAAATTACTTTGAGCTTTGAATTCACTGTGCACTGACCTTTGAGAGATCAGTCAATGGCTGCAGCCTGCTACAAATACTTGGATGTGTGTAAGAGTAACAGGTATATGAGTGTAAATGGGAAGGTTCATGTTATTTATGGTATTTCTAGAGCAAAACGGCTGAGCACCTTTGTATTTGTTAATGTCTCAATGAATGTGGATTATCAAAAATAAAAGAAGTTGTAAGCTTTTAGAATTTTGTGTAATGCAAAAACAAATAAAAACTAAATGTTTTCTACTTCAGCAGTGCAACTCAAATCCCATCTACATATCATAAACTGCATACACAATTGCAGAGCATTGTCGTGAATGTGGGGCAAAATAACTGCTTATTAGTGTGGCCACACCGCTGGTTTACAACATGGTACATTAGATAAACAATCCCGTAGAGCACACTAGAAGGCAAGTAAACTTACTTTTAATAGGCAGAAACCTCTAGCAGAACCATGGCTCAGGGTGGGCGGCCATCTGCCTCGACGGGTTGGGGGTGAAGGGAAGGGAGGGACAGACAGTTTTGTGGTGAAGGCAGGGTTGAGTAGGTTGGAGGACCCAAAAGGCGAGCACACTTAAAGACTGAGTGGCTGAAAAACAAAGGTTGTCCAATAGAAATCCAAAATGAGCAGGGGAAACACCAGGCAGGCGCGCACACACACACACACACACACACACACACACGAGGCTATGAGGCACAGGTAAGCAGAGAGAGGGGGAAAAAGAGACAGACATGCAGAGGGATCACTGGGGTAACAGACATGACAATGGTTACTAAACACTAGACGACAGAACCCCAAAACAACAGGTCAAGCCGGCCCAGGGTGGGTGGAGGGAGGTCAGGTGGCGGGCCAGAAAAATAAAACAAAAGTCTTTTGGCCAAAAACAGGCCGGGCAAGGCAGTTCAGGAGGCCGACTGAGGCGGCCAGGGGTAAACAGCAGTTCGAGGGGCCGACCC